>NC_083760.1:91386350-91388850 GCF_963514075.1 Conger conger | reverse complement strand
AAGGAATTCGATTGGCCAAGGCAGATCTCCTGATATACATCTCAATGTGCTGTGTGAGTAATTCTGCACTGTCAGTTAATACGGTTTGGATGGGCAGCGTCTTCCGTGGAAATACATACTAGTCTGTTTTACTAGCCTGGATATCTTCATTCACATTATTGTCACGTAGCTACACTGAACACTATTTTTATATGAAAGGATTGTTGCACAAAAGTGATATAGGGCTGGGCAATGTCTATAAAAAATGATACTGTCTCTTTTAACATTTTGTTACAATATACATTCACTGAGCACAAACACTTCTTCCCTCTTACAGACCCTCCTAAAAGAGTCTCAGTATCAGTGAGCCCCTCTGGTGAAATAGAGGAGGGCAGTTCAGTGACTCTGACCTGCAGCAGCGAGGCCAACCCACCAGTGCAGAGATACACCTGGTTTAAGGAGAATGGAGCTGGAGTCTGGCAGGCAGGTTCAGGACAGAGTCTGACCATTTCTAAATTCAGTTTCTGGAACTGTGGACAGTACTACTGTGAGGCAAAGAACACCCACGGAGCCCAGAAGTCCCCTGCTCTCCTGCTCACAGTGCAAGGTAAGGCCAGAATTCTGTTTCAATGTTTCTGTTGATCTCCAGCAGTTACCTTGTAGGTTGTGAATTTCCCGACAATGTGTTTGAATGTCAGGATTAATCCCATAAACTCTGATATTAGAAATCAGTAAGATAAATGGACAAGGGACGAAAAGGAAAATGATCAGATATCAGATTAACTTTAAAAATGCAGTTAAATGTAAAAGTATTGTGACTATGCGCCATGAGGGCTGTGATTCCTACATGTGTGTGTGTGTGTGTGTATGTGTGTGTGTGTGTGTATGTGTATGCGTGTGTGTGTGTGTTTGTTTGTGTGCATGTGTGTGTATGTGTGTGTGTGTGTGTGTGTGTGTATGTGTGTGTGTGTGTGTATGTGTATGCGTGTGTGTGTGTGTTTGTTTGTGTGCATGTGTGTGTATGTGTGTGTGTGTGTATGTGTGTGCGTGTGTGTGTTTATGTGTGTGGGTGTGTGTGGGTGTGTGTGGGTGTGTGTGTATGTGTGTGCGTGTGTGTGCGTGTGTGTGCGTGTGTGTGTGTGTGTGTGTGTGTTACAGGTGTTCTTGGCCAGGGCGGATGGGGAGTGACTTACACCCCTGAGAGAATCTGTGCCTTAAAGGGGTCTTCAGTAGACATGCGCTGCACTTACTTTCATCCCACATACCAAACTTACAGAGTGGAGAAAGCATTCTGGTATATTCTCAAGAACCATCCACAGGACCTGTCCCTGGACCCAGAGTATTCTGGTCGTGTGGAGTACCGTGGGAATCAGATCAGTGACTGCACTTTTAGAATAAAACAACTGAGAGAAAGTGATTCACAAACATATCGCTTCAGGTTCCTGACAAACCATGATGGAGAATATACTGGCCTACCTGGTGTCTCATTGACAGTTACAGGTCACCATTTAATGCGATGACCTCAGAGGATTCTTCTCCCATATCTATGAATGAAAGACTGGGGAAGGGAGGGATGTTTTTACAGTTTTAATTTGTTTGCAGCTCTACAGGTGAGGGTGAATCCTGGCTCAGTGACAGAGGGACAGAGTGTAACACTGACCTGTAGCACCACCTGCACTCTGACTGGCAGCCCAGCCTTCACCTGGTACAGGGACGGGTCTCCTCTGTCCTTCACCACCCAGACACACCAGCTCACAGCCAGCAGTGAAGATGGAGGCACATACTCCTGTGCTGTGAAAGGATCTGAGCTTCTCCCCTCCCCTGCAGTGGCTCTTACTGTGTACTGTGAGTACAAGAAGCCAGACTCATGTGTTTCACACTATTGGTGATGTCATCACCACTGTAGAAATGTTTGACACATCACAAAGGTTTCAAAGCATTCAGCCTAAATGTACCGTTAAAGTCTACAGATCATCCTATACTGCATGCTAATGTACAGATTCCACTTAAACGGCAACATGTGTTTAGTGATTTTATTTATTCGCTGAAACATGAATACTGGAAATAAAAGCATAATTGAATGACTTGAAAGCACTATACATGTGTCAGAGTCCAGTTTAGATTCCACATGAAACTACAAACACTTCTTCCCTCTTCCAGATCGTCCTAAAAGAGTCTCAGTATCAGTGAGCCCCTCTGGTGAAATAGTGGAGGGCAGTTCAGTGACTCTGACCTGCATTAACCAGGCCAACCCACCAGTGCAGAGATACTCCTGGTTTAAGAACACTGGATCTTTTAGCTTAGAGACACAAGAACTAAGATGGAGTCAGAAATACACCATTGAAAAAATTAAATCCTCAGATGATGGAAAGTACTACTGTGTGGCAAGGAATTCGATTGGCCAAGGCAGATCTCCTGATATACATCTCAATGTGCTGTGTGAGTAATTCTGCACTGTCAGTTAATACGGTTTGGATGGGCAGCGTCTTCCGTGGAAATACATACTAGTCTGTTTTACTAG
>NC_083760.1:91343850-91383850 GCF_963514075.1 Conger conger | reverse complement strand
TAGTCACATAGCTGCACTGAACACTATTTTCATATGTCAGGATTGTAGCACAAAAGTGATATAAGGCTGGGTAATGGCTATAAAAAATGATACTGTCTCTTTAAACATTGTGTTACAATATACGTACACTGAGCACAAACTCTTCTTCCCTCTTCCAGATCCTCCAAAAGGAGTCTCAGTATTAGTGAGACCCTCTGGTGAAATAGAGGAGGGCAGTTCAGTGACTCTGACCTGCAGCAGCGATGCCAACCCACCAGTGCAGAGATACACCTGGTTTATGGAGAATGGAACTGGAGTCTGGCAGGCAGGTTCAGGACAGAGTCTGACCATTTCTAAATTCAGTTTCTGGAACTGTGGACAGTACTACTGTGAGGCAAAGAACACCCACGGAGCCCAGAACTCCCCTGCTCTCCTGCTCACAGCGCAAGGTAAGGCCACAATTCTGTTTCAATGTTTCTGTTGATCTCCAGCAGTTACCTTGTAGGTTGTGAATTTCCCGACAATGTGTTTGAATGGCAGGATTAATCCCATAAACTCTGATATTAGAAATCAGTAAAATAAAAGGACAAAGGACGAAAAGGAAAATGATCAGATATCAGATTAACTTTAAAAATGCAGTTAAATGTAAAAGTATTGTGACTGTGTGCCATGAGGGCTGTGATTCCTACATGTGTGTGTGTGTGTGTGTGTGTGTGTATGTGTGTATGTGTGTGTGTGTGTGTGTGTGTGTATGTGTGTGTTTATGTGTGTATGTATGTGTGTGTGTGTGTGTGTGTGTATGTGTATGTGTATGTGTATGTGTGTATGTGTGTGTGTGTGTATGTGTATGTGTATGTGTGTGTGTGTGTGTATGTGTATGTGTATGTGTATGTGTGTATGTGTGTGTGTGTGTGTGTGTATATGTGTGTGCGTGTGTGTGTGTGTGTTTGTTTGTGTGCATGTGTATGTGTGTGTATGTGTGTGCGTGTGTGTGTGTGTGTGTGTGTTTATGTGTGTGGGTGTGTGTGGGTGTGTATGTATGTGTGTGTGTGTGTATGTGTGTGTGTTACAGGTGTTCTTGGCCAGGGCGGATGGGGAGTGACTTACACCCCTGAGAGAATCTGTGCCTTAAAGGGGTCTTCAGTAGACATGCGCTGCACTTACTTTCATCCCACATACCAAACTTACAGAGTGGAGAAAGCATTCTGGTATATTCTCAAGAACCATCCACAGGACCTGTCCCTGGACCCAGAGTATTCTGGTCGTGTGGAGTACCGTGGTAATCAGATCAGAGACTGCACTTTTAGAATAAAACAACTGAGAGAAAGTGATTCACAAACATATCGCTTCAGGTTCCTGACAAACCATGATGGAGAATATACTGGCCTACCTGGTGTCTCATTGACAGTTACAGGTCACCATTTAATGCGATGACCTCAGAGGATTCTTCTACCATATCTATGAATGGAAGACTGGGGAAGGGAGGGATGTTTTTACAGTTTTAATTTGTTTGCAGCTCTACAGGTGAGGGTGAATCCTGGCTCAGTGACAGAGGGACAGAGTGTAACACTGACCTGTACCACCTGCAATCTGACTGGCAGCCCAGCCTTCACCTGGTACAGGGACGGGTCTCCTCTGTCCTTCACCACCCAGACACACCAGCTCACAGCCAGCAGTGAAGATGGAGGCACATACTCCTGTGCTGTGAAAGGATCTGAGCTTCTCCCCTCCCCTGCAGTGGCTCTTACTGTGTACTGTGAGTACAAGAGGCCAGACTTGTGTGTTTCACACTATTGGTGATGTTATCTTCACTGTAGAAATGTTTTACACATCACACAGGTTTCAAAGCATTCAGCCTAAATGTACTGTTAAATTCTACAGATTATCATATGCCGCATGCTAATGTACAGATTCCACTTAAACTGCAACATGTGTTTAGTGATTTTATTTATTTGCTGAAACATGAATACTGGAAATAAATGCATAATTTCATGATTTGAAAGCGCTATATATGTGCCAGAGTCCAGTTTAGATTTCACATGAAACTACGAACACTTCTTCCCTCTTCCAGATCGTCCTAAAAGAGTCTCAGTATCAGTGAGTGGTGAAATAGAGGAGGGCAGTTCAGTGACTCTGACCTGCAGCAGCGATGCCAACCCACCAGTGCAGAGATACTCCTGGTTTAAGGAGTCTGGAGCTGGAGTCTGGCAGGCAGGATCAGGACAGAGTCTCAACTTTTCTTATGTTAGCAGTGGACAGTACTATTGTGAGGCAAAGAACACCCACGGAGCCCAGAACTCCACTGCTTTCCTGCTCACAGTGCAAGGTAAGGCCAGTTAGGCAAGGTAACAAGTTAGGCTGCAGCCTACATGACAATTTTTTTTAGGCTACAATACCTAGCCCATTGTTTCTTCACACATAAAATCAATCACTCAAAATGCATTCACTGAAATTGGCCTAGTGTTGAAGATGTTGGAAGATTGGTGGAATTAATTTTTGTGACTAATATGAAAAAGTTTTTATCCCAAATACAGTGGTGTCATGTTCCAGTTTATTCCACTTCCCTTGCTGCTGCCGTCTGCACACACACCTTTGCCGGTCTCTCTCAAAGATGCTCCAAATAAAACAATTTGCTACACATCAATATAGTAAAAATAATTGTTTAATTCAACAAGCGTAGGCTAACATTAATTGCGCAGAGTAAGTTCAGTCAGGAAACTCTTGCTGCAACATCCAACCGTCGGTCGGCCTCAGCAAGCACATGTCCTCAAACTCAACCAATCACATACAAGCATCACTACATATCCTCAAACTCAACCAATCACATACAGACAGCATTACATGTCCTCAAACTCAACCAATCACATACAGACATGACTACATGTCCTCAAACTCAACCAATCACATACAGACATCACTACATGTCCTCAAACTCAACCAATCACATACAGACATCACTACATGTCCTCAAAATCAACCAATCACATACAGACAGCATTACATGTCCTCAAACTCAACCAATCCCATTGTCCAATCACAAGTGTGCACAAATTCTAGTAAACGTGCAGTACATTCTAGTAAACATACTGCAGGCATAGATGGGTTTGTTCCCACATTTAGAAACTTTCACCTTCTAATGCTTTGGATGTTAATGCTTTCTATCAATCAGTTTCACAAAGGTTCTTTTAATATTCACAGTTTATTATTTTTATTATTATTATTATTAGTATTACTGTATTGATGTCTGTTTATATTCTTTTATTATTATTGTTGTTTTTGGTGTAATTTAGATTTGTCGGAGTTCTTTTTCTCATCTGGCTTAAAACATTTATTTTGGTTTTTTGTTTTAAAAACAACAAAAAAACAGTCACAATTATAGAGCACGGAGTGCTGTGTTGTGAAATGACCATGGATACATCATGACTGACACTGGTACATCTCTCTGACTTTGTGTAGGAGGTCGGTCCTTGACTGTGGTTGCAGCAGTGGGAGCTGTGGCAGCAGCGGCCATTTTGGCTCTTGTGTTTCTTGGTGTCGTCTGTGTGAGGTACGTGGCTGAAAATCTGTGCCAGTTCACAGTCACTTATTAGTGAATGATGTCGGATGAGACTTGCGGTGTAAAAACCAGCGTTAGATGGTATTTCTATCGAATGATGTTGTCATGTGCTAAATATTGATGCCCTCTTATGTCTGGGTTGTGCTTAGTTATTTTGGACTTTTGCACTGGGTTTTGATTTTCTTCATACATTCTCGTGTTTTTCTCTCTATAAGCAGGAGGAAACGATCCATAAATGAGGAGGTGAGTCAATCAAAATGAAATATATTACATAGATGGATGTGTTTTTGTGTATACAGTATACACTCAGTGACCACTTTCTTAGGTACACCTTTCTAGTATTGATTTTATATTTTCTGGTTTGTCGTCTTTTGATGTGCAGTGTGCCTTTGTTTGTTTTGACTTTCTCCTGGTTTTTTAAACTCTGCCTTGTGTTTTTGATTATTCTTTTGATTACGCCGTAAATACCTGTCCACCTCCATTACAACAATTGCCTTTTCACATTATCGCTGAGTCTGCTCATGATTATTCTGTCCTGAGTGCCTATAGACTACTGGCTAAGGTGCTTGTAGTCTTGTGGCTAAGGTGCCTATAGACTACTGGCTAAGGTGCTTGTAGTCTAGTGGCTAAGGTGCTGATAGACTACTGGCTAAAGTGCTTGTAGTCTAGTGGCTAAGTTGCCTATAGACTACTGGCTAAAGTGCTTGTTGTCTAGTGGCTAAGGGGCCTATAGACAACTAGCTGAGGTGCTTGTTGTCTAGTGGCTAAGGTGCCTTTAGACTACTGGCTAAGGTGATGCCTTGATGACTGATGACTTGGACCTGGAAGGTTGGTGGTTCAAGCCCTGGTGTGGCCACAGTAAGAATAGTTTGCCCTTCACCCCACAGTGCTCTGCTTAGTCTAATCAACTATAAATCGCTTTGGAAAACATGTCCACTAAATAACTGCAATGTGAAAATGAACAGGAACTTTCCGCTGAACATTCCCATCCTTTCCCTGCCTGTTCTTCACCCTGCAGGGGAATAACAGCCCAGTGGATGACAACACTGCAGGGATGCCAGTGAGCCACACTGAACCCCAGGGTACAGACAGAGGCAACGGGGAAGGTCCCCTCTACTCCTCTGTTCAACCTGCCAACACCCGCACCCAGCAAGACCTTCTGTACTCCACTGTTCAACCTGCCAACCCCTGCACCCAGCTAGACCTTCTATACTCCACTGTTCAACCTGCCAACACCCGCACCCAGCAACACCTTCTGTACTCCACTGTTCAACCTGCCAACACCCACACCCAGCTAGACCTTCTGTACTCCAATGTTCAACCTGCCCCAACCCGCACCCAGCAAGACCTTCTGTACTCCACTGTTCAACCTGCCAACACCCGCACCCAGCTAGACCTTCTGTACTCCACTGTTCAACCTGCCAACACCCACACCCAGCAACACCTTCTATACTCCACTGTTCAAAAGCCTCTCCTCGAGTGTGAGGATGATGTTCAGTATGACAGTGTCCAGTTCCTGCCCTCCCGTGCTGCCCCCAGGTGAGCATACCCCCTCATTACACTCCTTGTGCTGACTGTGGCTGTGCCAGCTCTTCTGTTTAGCCCAGTCTACATCAAACAGCCAACTTGAGACGGGGCGAAACCAGACGGGATGGTTTTATAACGTTTTTTGAAGAAAGTCTTAGTGGTGTGTACTGTCCAGTTTTGGAGAGTCTGCTTTCTTCAGCTAGCATTTCCCAAACTGACCACGTTAATGTGAAATTGGCTAAGGAGGAAAGAGCAGTCGTCTGGCAGTCAGAGGGTTGCCGGTCCGATCCCGCCCCCTGGGTGTGTCAAAGTGTCCCTGAGCAAGACACCTAACCCCCAAATGCTCCTGATGAGTCAAGTCTCTTCTCAAGTTAACTGTTTTTTGTAGACTGGTTTTAGAACTGAACCAATCATGAAACAGCACAGCGGATTGGAGAGGACGGTGGTGTGGGCGGAGTCTCTCATCAAACTGTGAACTCGTGTTAATGTTGTTAAAAGAACATCACGGTACCCAACAATAAATACAGTCAATACAACGGGAACGGTAGCTAGCTAAACACAATATACATATAAAGGTCACTAGAAGAAACATGAACCGCCAAGCACGCAGTCGTTGTTATGGAAACATTTATTTGTTTACTTGCCGCTTTGGTGCGGACTGCCTCGTTTTTACTTGGCCGTGGAGCTTTCTCCCGGCTCGCAGGCTAATCACCTGATCCAGACGCATCTTTTGATTGGCTCTTCTTTTCACCTTTTGCTCCTCCTCTTTTGACCCGCCTGCAGGGTGACCTCAGCCGATGACATCACAGTGATGTACTGACTGACTGAAGCAGAATTCCAGAAGGCTCTTTTGTAGCTGAACTTCCTGCAGCTTGTGCTTCATGTAGCATGCAGTGCACTCTCGGAAATAAAGTCCATAAAAGGATACAAAGAGAGATACAAGAGTTTACGAGAGTTTAAATGAGCTGTTTTCTCCACGCAGGTCACCAGCAGTGAAGGAAGACTGTGCTCTCTACAGCACGGTGCGAAAACATCAAACATGAAAATAAACCGCCAGATCTCTCCCACAAACCGGAGTGTGCATATGGGTATATCTTTGAATGTGTGAGCATTTTAAGTGCATTTGCTCGACAAACTCGACAAAGCAAAATTCTGTCAGGACAACAATCCCCAAGCAGCAACTTCATTTGCATGCAACGGCATGATGTGCTGGATGAGCGTTTATTAAAATCAGCGATCATACGTCTGATCGGTGATGTGCAGGATGAGCGTTTATTAAAATCAGTGATCATACGTCTGATCGGTGGGCATGCAGGCCATTCAGGACTGGAAGAGCAGACATACTGTCTGAGTGACAGATCAGGGAACAAACCACTCCAGTCTTCACATTTGAAGATGAGACTCTGGGACTCTTTCTGTTACTTTATCCACTTTACCTCCAGGTCAACTCCTCATCAACTCAGGTCACATGGCCAGGATGACTGTGGTGATTGGCTCTTCAAACATGCTATCAAAATGCTCATTCATTTGACATTCTGTGACCTGGATATGCAAAACACCCCCATGTCTTCATATCGCAAGTTATCATCAAAATTCCATTTTATTTTCTTATCTATCTTAAATCGATGTAGTTTGTTGCAACTATTATATTCGCTGGATTAAAAGGCTTTTTATCTGCATATTTAACGTTATCTATTGGTACATTTCTTTAAATTTATTTGGGGATGTGTACGCAGAAGCATTGACAATTTTCAATTAGATTTCTAAACCGACACGCAATTGAAGTTTTTGCGAAAAGATTTTGAGCAGTAATTAGGCAACGTATCCCGATTATTCCGTGCCTACGCACAAATACAATGCGTTGCTGCCAACCGATCAGAATGTAGTATTTTTCAAAGCCATGTTATTCGCTGGTCTTAAGATATGATTGAGTCAATTAAATAATTATCTTATCTGACATGAGTACCGGCTACAGCTGCAGACTGCAAGTGTATCCTTATGATTTTACTGTGCTCAAGTATATCATGGTCATCATTTTTTTCTACAGGAAAATGTTGCCATCAGCACTGTCATTTGCGTTTCAGTACTGGGCAAGACATACACATCACTGGTAGTTAATAAATTAAGTTGATTAAAAATAACTATAAATAGAACACAAAATATCTGAGTCATGTACAAATGGTAGAACATGCAGTTTGTGGCAGTAGAATTATCCTCAGGAAGACATGTGCATGCAGCACACGTCCACCGCCTGTAGATGGCGCAATTACTACAGTAAACATGGCGATCACAGCTAATCGGCATCGCGACGCTACTTATAAACTCGCTCTGCCAGCCCTCTCTCTTTGACACAGAGAGCCTGAGTTTACTGTAGGCCTACGGGAAGCCTTTTTTTTCGCTAGATGAGTTTGGCGGGTTCTTGAATTCATGAACCAACTTTGTTAGATCCTTTAGCCTACAGCGGTGACATGGCTCAGGCAGTAAGAGCAGTTGTCTGGCAGTTGGAGGGTTGCGGGTTCGATCCCCTGCCCGGGCTGTGTCGAAGTGTCCCTGAGCAAGACACCAAACCCCCAAATGCTCCCGACGAGCTGGTCGGTGCCTTGCATGGCAGCCAATCGCTGTCGGTGTGTGAGTGTATGTATGAATGGGTGAATCAATTGTACAGCGCTTTGGATAAAGGTGCTATATAAACGCCTACCATTTACCATTTACTTAATTTCAGAGTGTAACAGGCCTGTTTAAAGCAGGTGCGCGCCTACTGCACGATATCTAAAGGGGAACAGAGTTTTACAGCCATGCAGCCCCACAAGCCTCCATGACCAGCAGCTTCAGCCCACATGTATTATACAAGTCACAAAATGGCTGCCGCTTAATTGCCTCACAATGTGCCTTCTTTGCTTAAATATACAAATTTCTTTGTAGTGAATGCAGGAGTAAGTAATGAATGGCCAACTTATTATTTTTTAGTTTACAGTATTTTTTTGTGTGCCTATACATGTCATACAGTATGGATGTGAACATCAAATTAAAGTCTGCCTTTTAACCTCACATGCATGCTTTTATTTCAAATCCAATGTGCTGGAGTAGAGAGCCAAAGCAACACAAGTTGTGTCATTGTGCCAAATACTTAGATGATAAATGTATAGAAGTTGGCCTCGGAAGTTGTGTTGTCATTCCCTTTGGAAATATCTACAGTACGGTAGATAATAAATAAATAAAAATCCTATCCGATTACTGAAATCCAATCCAAAAAAACTTTGGAAAAACTGGGCCTTGGGGATTATTTTTTATTTTATTTTATTTGTCCTTTATTTAACCAGGAAATGTCACCATTGAGATACAAGATCTCTTCTTCCAGGGAGTCCTGGCCAAGACGGCACACATAAAGTTACAACATGAGAAACAATAAGGCATATACAATATACATGACAAAAAAAAAAAAAAAAAAAAAAAAAAAAATTATTTATATTAAAGTAAAATTACAAAAAAAAAAAAAAAAAAAAAAAAAAGTCAAACACAGACGCAGTAGGCTACAAGTGCATTTTAAAAAAGCATAATTGAGTCAGCATCAGGTAAAGCAATTACATGTTTCCTGTAGGGCTCTCTGTAGCATAACCTTAAAGGCACTAATAGTAGGGAGTGCCTCTAGACTAATTTGTTGTTGCAGCTTATTCCACAAGGAAGGGGCGTAGTAAGAGAATGCAGTCTTGCCAAACTCTGACTGCACCAAGGGAATATCCAAAAACATCTTATTAGCTGCTCGCCTGGTGTTAAAAGTACAGGTATAAAAGGACAGAAGTCTGGAAATGTATAAAGGTAGTTTGCCTAGCAGAGACTTCAAAATAAAAATCAGCATGTGCGACTGTCTCCTTTGATACAGAGAGGACCATCCTAAAGATTGATACAGAGTGCAGTGGTGAGTACGTGAGCCTGCATCTGTTACAAAACGTATAGCAGCGTGATAAGCAGAATCCAGCTTTTTAAGCAGGGAGGATGGAGCATGCATATAGATCACGTCACCATAGTCCAACACAGACAGAAAAGAGCTCTGAACAATTCTCGTTCTGGCTTCAAAGGGAAAACATTTTCTTAAACGAAAGAAAAAGCCCAATTTGGGCCTAAGCTTTTTCAGCAGGTTCCCAATGTGCACATCAAATGCCATCTTTTCATCAAGCCATATGCCCAAATATTTGTAGGAGGCTACTTTTTCAAGGCATAAAACTAGACCATTACACCAGTCGCACTGAACCAATCAGAATAACACCAAACATTAATATATTCTGACCTGGGATTATCATGAAACATCTTTATGCCGTCTCCAGTATTCCTGAGCTCAAACCCTGCAAGGAATGTGAGAGGGCCCAGGAAGGTGCCTCCAGGAGCCCTTCTCTAGCTCTCCCCCACAGGCATGGGGGCCAAAAGGTGGGGGCTAACAATGTATGCTCCGGGAGGGGGAAGTCAGCAAGCTGACCTGCGCATGAGACCAAATGTTCATGATTTCCGGCTTACAAGGGTGTTGTTGAAATAATAAAAATAACTTTTTCCACCACAAAAAAATAAAAAGGATGAAGGATAAATGACACCTCTGTACTGTTTGGATGGCTGTACTCTGTGTATTGTTAATAATAATAAAATAAAAATCTATCATTTAAAAGAAAAAATGCACATTGGCCCCAATCAGGCACAAAGCAAATTACTGAAGGTGTTTTCTTCTGTGCATTCAGTTTATAAAAAAGTGGAAGTACGGAAGGGCTGTGGCAGCCAGAAGCTGAGCTCATTCTATTTTTATATTTACTGTTTTACTTTCATTTAGCAAAACACTGAGCCCTGATCCACAAAGCCCCAAACCTCTCTCCTGGTAAGTGTTTTATCACATCATTGAATTTCATCAAAATTATGTTCCAATATTTTTTGGGACAAGAATTGAAAACTTAACTTAACTAAACTTAACTGTAAAAACTTTCTGTTTATTCCAGACAAATATTAGTGTATTTGTGTAAGTGTCAGGGTTGGGGGACAGAGGAGCCAAGGTTATGAGAAATGACAGGTTTAATGAAGGCATGCAGATAAGGGGCAGGCAGAGCGTAGTCCAAACAGGCAAAGTTCAAAAACTGGCCTGAAGATCATAGAAAAGGGAAAAATAATAGGAAAAGGGGCACGGACGTGACAGACTGTGTGCTCTTGTGTAGCATCTGTTACAATGAGAGTATAGAGAATACTCACACAGTGTTCTCCAATGCCATTCCTTTTTACAGTGTAAAATAATAACTCATATCTGTATTTGTGTCTCATATATCTGATGCAGCCATGCTCTTCAACACCTTCCTAGCCCTCCTGTCTGTGTCAGGTAAAGTGCTCGTTAAAGTTTCATTTTTTTTTTTTTAATGCAGTTATAATGTTTCAGTGCTGCGTCCCAGCGTCTTAGGGACAGTGAGTGACAAGGAGCACAAGATAAATAAATAAATATGTATCTATGTAAATATTTTTGGTTTCTAGTCTTTCATGTTAAACATTGTTCTGTGTTAAATGCAAGTTTATATATATATATATATATAGATGCTTTTGCAAAACAAAATGTAATGTTCCGTCATGCCAATAAAGCAACGTGAAGGGAAAGGAAAGAGTGAGAGAGAGACAGAGAGAGAGAATTTTACATTTTTTAATGATGAAGTTCCTCTTCATACCCAGCTTTGAACCTGAGATAGAGTTCAGTACAGTTGTTATGAAGTCATAATCTTCATTTACATTTATTTAATCCATGATCTGTAATGAGTTGTGTGGGTGCATGTGTGTATGTGGGTGTGTGTGTGTGTGTGGGTGTGGGTGTGTGTGCATGTGTGTGTGTGTGTGTGTGTGTGAGTGTGTGTATGTGTGTGTATGTGTGTGTGTGTGTGTGTTTGTGTGCGTGTGTATATGTGTGTATGTGTTTGCGTGTGTGTGTATGTGTGTGCGTGTGCGTGTGCGTGT
Organism: Conger conger; assembly: GCF_963514075.1. Taxonomy (NCBI): domain Eukaryota; kingdom Metazoa; phylum Chordata; class Actinopteri; order Anguilliformes; family Congridae; genus Conger; species Conger conger. Next base: position 91,372,821 of record NC_083760.1, on the reverse strand, counting down.
GTGTGTGTGTGTGCATGTGTGTGTATGTGTGTGTGGGTGTATGTGTGTGTGTGTGTGTGTGTGTGTGTGTGTGCGTGTGTGTGTGCGTGTGTATATGTGTGTGTGTGTGTGTGTGTGTTTTTCAGGTGCTCTTGGCCAGGGCGGATGGGGAGTGACTTACACCCCTGAGAGAATCTGTGCCTTAAAGGGGTCTTCAGTAGACATGCGCTGCACTTACTTTCATCCCACAAACCAAACTTACAGACTGGAGAAAGCATTCTGGTATATTCTCAAGAACCATCCACAGGACCTGTCCCTGGACCCAGAGTACTCTGGTCGTGTGGAGTACTGTGGGGATGAGATCAGTGACTGCACTTTTAGAATAAAAGAACTGAGAGAAAGTGATTCACAAACATATCGCTTCAGGTTCCTGACAAACCATGATGGAGAATATTCTGGCCTACCTGGTATCTCATTGACAGTTACAGGTAACCATTTAATGCGATGAGCTCATAGGATGCTTCTCCCATATCTATGAATGGAAGACTGGGGAAGGGAGAGTTTTTACAGTTTTAATTTGTTTGCAGCTCTACAGGTGAGGGTGAATCCTGGCTCAGTGACAGAGGGACAGAGTGTAACACTGACCTGTAGCACCACCTGCACTCTGACTGGCAGCCCAGCCTTCACCTGGTACAGGGACGGGTCTCCTCTGTCCTTCACCACCCAGACACACCAGCTCACAGCCAGCAGTGAAGATGGAGGCACATACTCCTGTGCTGTAAAAGGATCTGAGCTTCTCCCCTCCCTTGCAGTGGCTCTTACTGTGAACTGTGAGTACAGGAGGCCAGACTTGTGTGTTTCACACTATTGGTGATGTTATCTTTCCAGTAAAAATGTTTTAGACATCACACAGGTTTCAAAGCATTCAGCCTAAATGTACCGTTAAATTCTACAGATTATCATATACTGCATGCTAATGTACAGATTCCACTTAAACTGCAACATGTGTTTAGTGATTCTATTTTTTCGCTGAAACATGAATGCTGGAAATAAATGCATAATTTCATTATTTGAAAGCACTATACGTGTGCCAGAGTCCAGTTTAGATTCCACATGAAACTACAAACACTTCTTCCCTCTTCCAGATCGTCCTAAAAGAGTCTCAGTATCAGTGAGCCCCTCTGGTGAAATAGTGGAGGGCAGTTCAGTGACTCTGACCTGCATTAACCAGGCCAACCCACCAGTGTATGGATACAACTGGTTTAAGAACACTGGATCTTTTAGCTTAGAGACACAAGAACCAAGATGGAGTCAGAAATACACCATTGAAAAAATAAAATCCTCGGATGATGGAAAGTACTACTGTGAGGCATGGAATTCGATTGGCCGAGGCAGATCTCCTGATATACATCTCAATGTGCTGTGTGAGTAATTGTGCACTGTCAGTTAATACGGTTTGGATGGGCAGCGTCTTCCGTGGAAATACATACTAGTCTGTTTTACTAGCCTGGATATCTTCATTCACATTATTGTCACGTAGCTACACTGAACACTATTTTCATATGTAAGGATTGTTGCACAAAAGTGATATAGGGCTGGGCAATGTCTATAAAAAATGATACTGTCTCTTTTAACATTTTGTTACAATATACATTCACTGAGCACAAACACTTCTTCCCTCTTCCAGATCCTCCTAAAGGAGTCTCAGTATCAGTGAGCCTCTCTGGTGAAATAGTGGAGGGCAGTTCAGTGACTCTGACCTGCAGCAGCGATGCCAACCCACCAGTGCAGAGATACACCTGGTTTAAGAACACTGGATCTTTTAGCTTAGAGACACAAGAACCAAGATGGAGTCAGAAATACACCATTGAAAAAATAAAATCCTCGGATGATGGAAAGTACTACTGTGTGGCATGGAATTCGATTGGCCGAGGCAGATCTCCTGATATACATCTCAATGTGCTGTGTGAGTAATTGTGCACTGTCAGTTAATACGGTTTGGATGGGCAGTGTCTTCCGTGGAAATACATACTAGTCTGTTTTACTAGCCTGGATACTTTCATTCCCATTATTGTCACGTAGCTACACTGAACACTATTTTCATATGTAAGGATTGTTGCACAAAAGTGATATAGGACTGGGCAATGTCTATAAAAAATGATACTGTCTCTTTAAACATTGGGTTACAATATACATTCACTGAGCACAAACACTTCTTCCCTCTTCCAGATCCTCCTAAAGGAGTTTCAGTCTCAGTGAGCCCCTCTGCTGTAATTAAGGAGGGCAGTTCAGTGACTCTGACCTGCATTAACCAGGCCAACCCACCAGTGCAGAGATACTCCTGGTTTCAGGAGAACAGAGCTGTACCCTCAGAGACAGGAGGACCAGAGGCCAGCTACACCATTAAACACATCACACAGCAGGATGCTGGAGAGTACTACTGTGAGGCAGGGAATGGGCTTGGGACAAACAGATCTCCTCCTAAACGTCTGGATGTGCAGTGTGAGTATATCAGCTTCAGACACATGGAGCAGAGAGAAGTCAGTATCTCCTGAGTGTCTGTGGGAAACTTCACCACAGTAAGACACTGAGGCAACCAGGCAAGCCGGCCAGTAGAGGAGAAATCCTGTAGAAATATTACATTAACATGCAATGATGAATAAGCCAGATCATGCTGACATGTCTTAAGCCATACATGTGTAGTCAGAGTTTGCACAGGGCACTCAAAGGTCCCAGATATAATTGCCAAAGTTGTTGACTGTGTAATTTCCTGCTCAATTTGTAAGCTGGATTTTATGTTTTTTCTGTTTGATTTCAGATCCTCCTAAGAACACCTCAGTGTCAGTGAGCCCCTCTGGTGAAATAGAGGAGGGCAGTTCAGTGACTCTGACCTGCAGCAGCGATGCCAACCCACCAGTGCAGAGATACACCTGGTTTAAGGAGACTGGAGTTGGAGTCTGGCAGGCAGGATCAGGACAGAGTCTCAACTTTTCTAACTTTAGCTCCTGGAGCAGTGGACAGTACTACTGTGAGGCAAAGAACACCCACGGAGCCCAGAACTCCACTGCTCTCCTGCTCACAGTGCAAGGTAAGGCCAGTTAGGCAAGGTAACAAGTTAGGCTGCAGCCTACATGACAATTTTTTTTTTGGCTACAATACCTAGCCCATTGTTTCTTCACACATAAAATCAATCACTCAAAATGCATTCACTGAAATTGGCCTACTGATGAAGATATTGGAAGATTCGTGGAATGAATTATTGTCACTAATATAACAGAAATTTCATCCCAAATACAGTGGTAAAACAATTTGCTACACATCAATATACTAAAAAGAAATGTTTAATTCAACAAGTGTAGGGTAACATTAAATGTGCAGACCAGTTCAGTTCAGTCTGGAAACTCTTGCTGCAACATCCAAACTCAAATTCAACCAATCACATACAGACATCACTACATGTCCTCAAACTCAACCAATCGCATACAGACATCACTACATGTCCTCAAACTCAACCAATCACATACAGACATCACTACATGTCCTCAAACTCAACCAATCACATACAGACATCACTACATGTCCTCAAACTCAACCAATCACATACAGACATCACTACATGTCCTCAAATGCACCCAATCACTTTGACCAATTACAAGTGTGCACAAATTCTAGTAAGCGTGCAGTCCATTCTTGTAAACATACTGCAGGCATAGATGGGTTTGTTCCCACATTTAGAAACTTTCACCTTCTAATGCCTTGGATGTTAATGCTTTTTATCAATCAGTTTCACAAAGGTTCTTTTTATATTCACAGTTGATTATTATAATAATTATTATTATTATTACTGTATTGATGTCTGATATATTATTATATTATTATTGTTGTTTTTGGTGTAATTTAGATTTGTTGGAGTTCTTTTTCTCATCTGGCTTAAATTTTTTCTCCATTTTTTATTTTGTTTGTTGTTTAAAAAAACAAAATAAACAGTCGCAATTATAGAGCACGGAGTACTGTGTTGTGAAATGACCACGGATACATCATGTCTGACACTGGTGCATCTCTCTGACTTTGTGTAGGAGGTCGGTCCTTGACTGTAGTTGCAGCAGTGGGAGCTGTGGCAGCAGCGGCCATTTTGGCTCTTGTGTTTCTTGGTGTCTTCTGTGTGAGGTACGTGGCTGAAAATCTGTGCCAGTTCACAGTCACTCATTAGTGAATGATGTCGGATTAGTCTTGCGGTGTAAAAACAAGCGTAAGATGGTATTTCTATAGAATGATGTTGTCATGTGCTAAATATTGATGCCATACCCCCCTCTTATGTCTGGGTTGTGCTTAGACCACTGCATCATTAGTTATTTTGGATTTTTTGCACTGGGTTTTGATTTGCTTCATACATTTGAGTTTTTTTCTCTCTATAAGCAGGAGGAAACGATCCATAAATGAGGAGGTGAGTCAATCAAAATGAAATATGTCTGTGTTTTTGTGTATACAGTATACACTCAGTCACCACTTCCTTAGGGACACCTTTCTCGTATTGATTTTATATTTTCTGGTTTGTGGTCTTTTGATGTGCAGTGTGCCTTTGTTTGTTTGGATTTTCTCCTGGTTTTTTAAACTCTGCCTTGTGTTTTTGATTATTCTTTTGATTACCCCGTATGTACCTGTCCACCTCCATTACAACAATTGCCTTTTCACATTATCGTTGAGTCTGCTCATGATTATTCTGTCCTGAGTGCCTATAGACTACTGGCTAACGTGCTTGTAGTCTAGTGGCTAAGGTGATGCCTTGATGACTGATGACTAGGACCTGGAAGGTTGGTAGTTCAAGCCCTGGTGTGGCCACAGTAAGAATAGTGCAGCTGTTTGCCCTTCACCCCACACTGCTCTGCTTAGTCTAATCAACTATAAGTCACTTTGGAAAACATGTTCACTAAATAACTGCAATGTGAAAATGAACAAGAACTTTCTGCTGAACATTCCCATCCTTTCCCTGCCTGTTCTTCACCCTGCAGGGGAATAACAGCCCCGTGGATGACAACACTGCAGGGATGCCAGTGAGCCACACTGAACCCCAGGGTACAGACAGGGGCAACGAGGAAGGTCCCCTCTACTCCTCTGTTCAACCTGCCAACACCCACACCCAGCAAGACCTTCTGTACTCCACTGTTCAACCTGCCAACACCCGCACCCAGCAAGACCTTCTGTACTCTACTGTTCAATCTGCCAACACCCACACCCAGCAAGACCTTCTGTACTCCACTGTTCAACCTGCCAACACCCACACCCAGCAACACCTTCTGTACTCCACTGTTCAAAAGCCTCTCCCTGAGTGTGAGGATGATGTTCAGTACGACAGTGTCCAGTTCCTGCCCTCCTGTGCTGCCCCCAGGTGAGAGTATCCCCTCATTACACTCCCTGTGCTGACTGTGGCTGTGTCAGCTCTTCTGTTTAGCCCAGTCTTCATCAAACAGCTGACTTGAGACGGGGCAAAACCAGACATCACAGTGATGTACTGACTGACTGAAGCAGAATTCCGGAAGGCTCTTTTGTAGCTGAACTTCCTGCAGCTTGTGCTTCATGTAGCATGCAGTGCACTCTCGAAAATAAAGTCCATAAAAGGATACAAAGAGAGAAACAAGAGTTTACGAGAGTTTAAATGAGCTGTTTTCTCCACGCAGGTCACCAGCAGTGAAGGAAGACTGTATTCTCTACACCACGGTGCGAAAACATCAAACATGAAAATAAACCGCCAGATCTCTCGTCCCACAAACCGCAGTGTGCATATGGGTATATCTTTGAATGTGTGAGCATTTTAAGTGCATTTGCTCGACAAACTCGACAAAGCAAAATTCTGTCAGGACAACAATCCCCAAGCAGCAACTTCATTTGCATGCAACGGCATGATGTGCTGGATGAGCGTTTATTAAAATCAGCGATAATACGTCTGATCGGTGATGTGCTGGATGAGCGTTTATTAAAATCAGCGATCATACGTCTGATTGGTGGGCATGCAGGCCATTCAGGACTGGAAGAGCAGACATACCGTCTGAGTGACAGACCAGGGAACAAACCACTCCAGTCTTCACATTTGAAGATTAGACTCTGGGACTCTTTCTGTTACTTCATCCACTTTACCTCCAGGTCAACTCCTCATCAACTCAGATCACATGGCCGGGATGACTGTGGTGATTGGCTCTTCAAACATGCGCTCAAAATGATAATTCATTTGACATTCTGTGACCTGTATATGCAAAACACCCCCATGTCTTCATATAGCATACAAGTTATCATCAAAATTCCGTTTTATTTTCTTATCTATCTCAAATCGATGTAGTTTGTTGCAACTATTATATTCGCTGGATTAAAAGGCTTTTTATCTGCATATTTAACGTTATCTATTGGTACATTTCTTTAAATTTATTTGGGGATATGTACGCAGAAACATTGACAATTTTCAATTAGATTTCTAAACCGACATGCAATTGAAGTTTTTGCTCAAAGGATTATGAGCAGTAATTAGGCAACATATCCCGATTATTCCGTGCCTACGCACAAATACAATGCGTTGCTGCCAACCAATCAGAATGTAATATTTTTCAAAGCCATGTTATTCGCTGGAGGTGAATTTATTTCATGCAGGGGTACACAACAAGGGCCGATCCGTTTTAGGACCTTGTGCCAACTCCTGGTCTTAAGATATGATTGAGTCAATTAAATAATTATTTTATCTGACATGAGTACCGGCTACAGCTGCAGACTGCAAGTGTATCCTCATGATTTTACTGTGTTCAAGTATATCATGGTCATCATTTTTTTCTACAGGAAAATGTTGCCATCAGCACTGTCATTTGCGTTTCAGTACTGGGCAAGACATACACATCACTGGTAGTTAATAAATTAAGCTGATTAAAAATAACTATAAATAGAACAGAAAATATCTGAGTCATGTACAAATGGTAGAACATGCAGTTTGTGGCAGTAGAATTATCCTCAGGAAGACATGTGCATGCAGCACACGTCCTCCGCCTGTAGATGGCGCAATTACTACAGTAAACATGGCAATCACAGCTAATTGGCATTGCGACGCTAGTTATAAACTCGCTCTGCCAACCCTCTCTCTTTGACACAGAGAGCCTGAGTTTACTGTAGGCCTACGGGAAGCCTTTTTTTCGCTAGATGAGTTTGGCTCAGGCAGTAAGAGCAGTTGTCTGGCAGTCGGAGGGTTGCCAGTTCGATCCCCTGCCCGGGCTGTGTCGAAGTGTCCCGGAGCAAGACACCTAACCCCCAAATGCTCCTGATGAGCTGGTCGGTACCTTGCTTGGCAGCCAATCGCTGTCGGTGTGTGAGTGTGTGTATGAATGGGTGAACGAGAAGCATCAATTGTACAGCGCTTTGGATAAAAGGCGCTATATAAAAATGCCAACCATTTACCGTTTAGGTCTGCTGCAGCACATCCAGCCACATTACTGCCTCATCCCCCTCCTCATCCCCGCCAATCACCGTCCTCTTGAGCGCCCCCTACAGGGCAGGAGACGCCAGTGCGGTGGGGCTCACAGTGGCCCCGTGGGACCTAGTGCAGGTCCTGTCGACAGTAGTCCTCCGCAAAGTAGAACTCGCCTGCCTCCCTGATCGCCGTGGTGACGGGGCCGTAGCCCTCCGTGGCCAACACCTGCACAGGTAAAAGCATAGAACTCCCTTTGTTACCGTGGAGCTAGTTGGAGGCAGTGGCTTTGCTTATTTACAACACTGCCATTTTCCTGAGCCGGGGAGTACGACTGCAGTCCTTGAGGGCCGGTCTGCGTGTTAGTTTTTGTTCCAACCAATTGCCATGTTTTTAATTTGCTGACAGCTCAATATATTTCCCTGGTCAAGCCTGTACAGTAAAATCATTAGGATACACTTACAGTCTGCAGCTTTAGCCAGGACTCATACACATGTCAGATAAGATATGACTGAGTCAATTAAATGATTAAGACCAGAAGTTGTCACAAAATCGTGTACGAGTACTGTGGCACAGGGGTACAACGGCAGGGCCCCAAGTCGCAATCACACAGCTTTTGGGTTACAAGTCCACAACTCTAAACAGTGCACTATGGCTATAATCAGCAGGACGGACGTTAAGTGCGTTGCTGCCCTCCAGTGGTGAAAAGGGGAACTGCACACGTCGAATGCGGGACGTGTGCAGTTACCCTTTTCACCACTGGAGGGCAGCAAAGCACTTATTGATTCACAATGAAGCAGTTGGCATATAAAAAAAAATAATAAAAACACCACACACTTCCTTGCAGAAACGTAGCAAAGATCTGCTGCTGCATGTAATCCCACTTTCCCCACAAACTAAACAATATATATATATATATTGGGCGGCCTGTAGCGTGGTGGTTAAGGTAAATGATTGGGACAGGTAAGGTTGGTGGTTCTAATCCCGGTGTAGCCACGATATGATCCGAATAGCCGTTGGGCCCTCGAGCAAGGCCCTTAAACCTGGATTGCTCCAGGATTGTCTCCTGCTTAGTCTAATCAACTGTATGTTGCTCCGGATAAGAGTGTCTGCCAAATGCCAATTATGTAATGTAATATATATACACTCACCAAGCACTTTATTTGGAACATTTTTACTTTATTACACCTACTCATTCATGCAATTATCTAATCAGCCAATTGCGTGGCAGCAGTGCAATGCATACAATCATGTAGATACGGGTGAGGAGCTGCAGAGAATGGTGCAAAAAACAAAAAACATCCAGCGAGCAACAGTTCTGTGGGCATAAATGCCTCGTTAATGAGAGACGTCAGAGGAGAAAGGCCAGACTGGTAAAGGCTGACAGGAAGGTGACAGTGACATAAATAACCACACATTAGAGCAGTGGTATGCATATGTGTGTAAGTAGTTAGGTGTGTGTACATTACAGTGCTGCTTTCTGTTTGTGGAGCTGTGGTGGCAGTAAGGCTCCTAACCACTGCATCCTGTCCACTGTCCACTGCTTCCTGTTGTACCTACCCTGTTTGGGGCTGGGGCTGTTCAGGGGGACATTCACTATTAGTGGTTTAGGCAGAAAGACTTTTGAGAAGTACTTCTGCTTTTGGTTTTTGTGTTTTGACTCTTTTTGAAAAATCCATCTTGCTGATTATACCGAGAACTTCCTCCTGTGTGCTGTGCTTGTAAAAATAATTGTAATTATGCTTAAAACATTTTTTAATAAATCGTCATAATAATAAAATAGAACAATAAACTCAGTTACATTTGATTCTGCTGAAAAGAGAAGAGCTCTTCCTGTCCGACCGGGAAAACGCAATCTTGTTCGCATCAAATTACAAGAGCCATGCACCACCAATCCTTTGGGCCAACACCTTCGTAGCCCTCCTGTCTGTGTCAGGTAAAATGCTCGTTAAAGTTTAATTTTTAATTTTTAATGCAGTTATAATGTTTCAGTGTGTGCCAGCGTCTTAGGGACAGTGAGTGACAAGGACCACAAAATGAATAAATAAATAAATAAATATGTATCTATGTAAATATATTTAGTTTTTTTCCCCCCCACATTTGTAGTTATTATTCCAATGGATGGTTAGTGTTCATTTGTTTCTAGTCTTTCATGTTAAATATCGTTCAGTGTCAAATGTATGTTTTTATATATAGATGCTTTTGCAAAACAAAATGTAATGTTCTGTCATGCCAATAAAGCAACTTGAAGTGAATGGAAAGAGAGAGAGAGAGAGGGAGAGAGAGAATTTTTTATTTTTTATGATGAAGTTCCTCTTCACACCCAGCTTTGAACCTGAGATAGAGTTCAGTACAGTTGGTATGAAGACATAATCTTCATTTATATTTATGTAATCCATGATCTGTAATGAGTTGTGTGTATGTGTGTGTGCATGTGTGTGTGTGCGTGTGTGTATGTGTGTGTGCGTGTGGATGTGTGTGTGTGTGGGCGTGGGTGTGTGTGTGTGTGTGTGTGTGTGTGTATGTGTGTGTGCGTGTGTATGTGTGTGTGTGTGTTTGTGTGCGTGTATGTGTGTGTGTGTGTGTGTGTGTGTATGTATGTGTGGGTGGGTGTGTGTGTGCGTGTGTATGTGTATGTGTGTGTGTGTGTTTGTGTGCGTGTATGTGTGTGTGTGTGTGTGTGTGTGTGTGCGTGTGTATGTGTGTGTGTGTGTGGGTGTGTGTGTGCGTGTGTATGTGTGTGTGTGTGCATGTGTGGGTGTGGGTGTGTGTGTGCGTGTTCGTGTGCGTTTGTATGTGTGTGTATGTGTGTATGTGTCTGTGTGTGTGTGTTTATGTGTGTGTGTATGTGTGTGTGTGTGTGTATGTGTCTGTGTGTGTGTGTGTTTATGTGAGTGTGTGTGCGTGTGTGTGTATGTGTGTGTGTGTGTGTGTGTGAGTGTGGGTGTGTGTGTGTGCATGTGTGTATGTGTGTGTGCGTGTGGATGTGTGTGTGTGTGGGCGTGGGTGTGTGTGTGTGTGTGTGTGTGTGTATGTGTGTGTGCGTGTGCGTGTGTATGTGTGTGTGTGTGTTTGTGTGCGTGTATGTGTGTGTGTGTGTGTGTGTGTGTATGTATGTGTGGGTGGGTGTGTGTGTGCGTGTGTATGTGTATGTGTGTGTGTGTGTTTGTGTGCGTGTATGTGTGTGTGTGTGTGTGTGTGTGTGCGTGTGTATGTGTGTGTGTGTGTGGGTGTGTGTGTGCGTGTGTATGTGTGTGTGTGTGCATGTGTGGGTGTGGGTGTGTGTGTGCGTGTTCGTGTGCGTATGTATGTATGTGTATGTGTGTATGTGTCTGTGTGTGTGTGTTTATGTGTGTGTGTATGTGTGTGTGTGTGTGTATGTGTCTGTGTGTGTGTGTTTATGTGAGTGTGTGTGTGTGTATGTGTGTGTGTGTGTGTGTGTGAGTGTGGGTGTGTGTGTGTGTGTGTGTGTGTCTGTGTGTGTGTGTGAGTGTGGGTGTGTGTGTGTGTGTGTGTGAGTGTGTGTGAGTGTGTGTGAGTGTGGGTGTGTGTGTGTGTGTGTTTGTGTTTTTCAGGTGTTCTTGGCCAGGACGGATGGGAAGTGACTTACACCCCTGAGAGAATCTGTGCCTTAAAGGGGTCTTCAGTAGACATGCGCTGTGCTTACTTTCATCCCACATATTATTACACATTTTGTGAAGAAATTACAAAGTGGAGAAAGCATTCTGGTTTATTCACTGGCGCCCTCGACAGGAGCCTGAAGACCTGTCCCTGGACCCAGAGTACTCTGGTCGTGTGGAGTACCGTAGGAATCAGATCAGTGACTGCACTTTTAGAATAAAACAACTGAGACAAAGTGATTCACAAACATATCGCTTCAGGTTCCTGACAAACCATGATGGAAAATATACTGGCCTACCTGGTGTCTCATTGACAGTTACAGGTAACCATTTTATGCTATGAGCTCATAGGATTCTTCTCCCATATCTATGAATGGAAGACTGGGGAAGGGAGGGATGTTTTTACAGTTTTCATTTGTTTGCAGCTCTACAGGTGAGGGTGAATCCTGGCTCAGTGACAGAGGGACAGAGTGTAACACTGACCTGTAGCACCACCTGCACTCTGACTGACAGCCCAGCCTTCACCTGGTACAGGGACGGGTCTCCTCTGTCCTTCACCACCCAGACACACCAGCTCACAGCCAGCAGTGAAGATGGAGGCACATACTCCTGTGCTGTAAAAGGATCTGAGCTTCTCCCCTCCCCTGCAGTGGCTCTTACTGTGAACTGTGAGTACAAGAGGCCAGACTCCTGTGTTTCACACTATTGGTGATGTTATCTTCACTGTAGAAATGTTTTAGACATCACACAGGTTTCAAATCATTCAGCCTAAATGTACCGTTAAATTCTGCAGATTATCATATGCCGCATGCTAATGTACAGATTTCACTTTAATTGCAATATATGTTTCCTGATTTTATTTATTAGCTGAAACATGAATGCTGGAAATAAATGCATATTTTCATGATTTGAAAGCACTATACGTGTGCCAGAGTCCAGTTTAGATTCCACATGAAACTACAAACACTTCTTCCGTCTTCCAGATCGTCCTAAAAGAGTCTCAGTATCAGTGAGCCCCTCTGGTGAAATAGTGGAGGGCAGTTCAGTGACTCTGACCTGCATTAACCAGGCCAACCCACCAGTGCAGAGATACTCCTGGTTTAAGAACACTGGATCTGTTAACTTAGAGACACTAGAACTAAGATGGCCTCAGAAATACACCATTGAAAAAATCGAATCCTCAGATGATGGAGAGTACTACTGTGTGGCATGGAATTCGATTGGCCGAGGCAGATCTCCTGATATACATCTCAATGTGCTGTGTGAGTAATTCTGCACTGTCATTTACAACGGTTTGGATGGGCAGCGTCTTCCGTGGAAATACATACTAGTCTGTTTTACTAGCCCGGATACCTTCATTCCCATTATAGTCACATAGCTGCACTGAACACTATTTTCATCTGTAAGGATTGTTGCACAAAAGGGCTGGGCAATGTCTATGAAAAATTATACTGTCTCTTTTAACATTTTGTTACAATATACATTCACTGAGCACAAACACTTCTTCCCTCTTCCAGATCCTCCTAAAAGAGTCTCAGTATCAGTGAGACCCTCTGCTGTAATTAAGGAGGGCAGTTCAGTGACTCTGACCTGCAGCAGCGATGCCAACCCACCAGTGCAGAGATACTCCTGGTTTCAGGAGAACAGAGCTGTACCCTCAGAGACAGGAGGACCAGAGGCCAGCTACACCATTAAACACATCACACAGCAGGATGCTGGAGAGTACTACTGTGAGGCAGGGAATGGGCTTGGGACAAACAGATCTCCTCCTAAACATCTGGATGTGCAGTGTGAGTATATCAGCTTCAGACACATGGAGCAGAGAGAAGTCAGTATCTCCTGAGTGTCTGTGGGAAACTTCACAACAGTAAGACACTGAGTCAATCAGTCAAGCTGGCCAGAGGAGAAATCCAGTAGAAATATTACATGAACATGCAATGATGAATAAGCCAGATCATGCTGACATGTCTTAAGCCATACATGTGTCGTCTGAGTTTGCACAGGGCACTGAAGTTGTTGAAAATGTAATTTCCTGCTCAATTTGTAAACTGGTCATAGCTGGATTTCATGTTTTTTCCGTTGATTTCAGATCCTCCTAAGAACATCTCAGTGTTAGTGAGCCCCGCTGGGGAAATAGAGGAGGGCAGTTCAGTGACTCTGACCTGCAGCAGCGATGCCAACCCACCAGTGCAGAGATACACCTGGTTTAAGGAGTCTGGAGCTGGAGTCTGGCAGGCAGGATCAGGACAGAGTCTGACCATTTCTAAATTCAGTTTCTGGAACTGGCTGTTTGCCTCTTTTTGGTTCACACATCTGTGTCCTCCCAAGAAACCAACAGTACATCTCCACCATTTTGATTATAGTTTTGGGGGAATTTGAGTATGCATGCCCATATCTGGTTCTCGTGCTGGTCGACAGCCCTAACTTGGATTTAATAATATTATCATTATGCCTGGCATCGTATGTCTAGCCTTGTTGTTTACTTTTGAATTGTAGTCTCTGCTGTATTCCTACACATACATGTAAAATTTCCCTTGGGATGAATAAAGTATCTATTTATCTATCTATCTATCTGTAAATGCTATGTCTGTTTACTTCCAGCAGGGGATTGGACAGAACTTGTGTGTGCAGTTGTTGGAAGCATAGTGACTCTTGCACTCATAGCTGTTATTATGTGGACGAGGTAAGTGTTCACAATGTGGAAAACATCTGGAAATGAATCATCACTCAGAACACGTGTAATTAATGTTTTGCATTAAAGTTTGCATTAAACCGAGAAATTTGTAGTGATTTTACAGATTCACTGTTCAATTGGAATGTTACAGCGAGACGCCATCTTGAATATTAGTCACTTCTCTCCCCCACCCTTTATAGTCCACAATCTGTTAAAATTATGATTATAACTTACAGTATATAACCCTGCTACATACACACACTCCTATAACACTGTTACTCACACTCCTATTACACTGTTACACACTGTATAACCCTGCTACACACACACACACAGACTCCTATAACACCCTTACACACAGGATAACCCTGCTACACACACACACACACACACTCCTATAACACCCTTACACACAGTATAACCCTGCTACACACACACTCCTATAACACTGTTACACACAGTATATAACCCTGCTACACACACACACACTCCTATAACACCCTTACACACTGGATAACCCTGTTACACACACACACACACACACACACTCCTATAACACCCTTACACACAGTATAACCCTACTACACACACACACACACACACTCCTATAACACCCTTACACACAGTATAACCCTGCTACAAACACACACAGACACACACACACTCCTATAACACCCTTACACACAGTATTACCCTGCTACACACACACACACACACTGCTATAACACCCTTACACACAGTATAACCCTGCTACACACACACACACACACACACACACACACACACACACACACACACACACTCCTATAACACCCTTACACACAGTATAACCCTGCTACACACACACACTCCTATAACACCCTTACACACAGTATAACCCTGCTACACACACAAACTCATAACTCATGTACATGCTGTCATTGTATGGGAAGATGTTCTGTGTAAGCGCATCTGCTAAATGAATGCAATGTGCTGACTATGATGTAGGCACTGTGTAGTTTAGGCTGTGGCACGGTTCACATGTAATGAGTCTTGTGTTCCTCCCTCTATTGTTCACATACAGAGACCATTTTTGCAGTTTCTGTCTGGGATTAACAATTTGACATGATGCATCATTTTATGTGTTCTCTTTGCATATGCAAATATCCTTTGATTATATGTACTGATGTATGATAGTTTATCTTTTAAAACACGGTTTTGTCTTCATTTTACATTGCTTTGTTTTATTGACTCAGTTGTTACATGTTCTTATTTTACCCATTTAAGATAATCTTTTAGTTTTGCATATGTTGCTTGATTGTGCATAGTGATGTATTATGGTTTGTTTAAGCAGTGTAAAGAACTGTAAACCTGAATGAAGTTTATTATTATTTGCGAATCTTATAAAGCCTTCATGTTTTGCCTGCAAAAAAAAAACAAAAAAAAAAACCTAACACTGGGACGATATGCTTAGAGGCGGGTGCTTGCCAGCTTGGAGGGCAGTAATTGGTGAATACTTTCTCATGGGAATGAAAGTATCAAAAAGCACAGCCGCCAAATAAATCCACACAATCCGTATGAAGAAAATGTGCATTTAAACGAGCCGTTTGGAATTCCACGTAGCGACATCACAATGATACGCTTGTTTGCTTCAGCTCGGTCCACATTGTAACCGGAACAAATCAAATAACTGACTTCAGTTTGTTGGTGCTAACCAGCCAATCAGAACAGTGGTCCGTTAAGGTCAATGAGCCTTAAAGACACAGTCACTAAAACAGCCTGTTTTTGGTAAAGCTCATGAGAGGTGCTTGACAATGGACATTTAAAACTGCATAGAGAAAACCACCAAACACCACCATATCAGGACCTAAAATATAACACTGGAAAATACACAAAATGGGACCTTTAAAATATTTTATTGAACTGTAATGCTCATGTGGCTATATTCTGTCTTGATTTTCATTCTTGGGTACCAATACGGAATAATGATATTGCTTTGTTTATATATACACAGTGAGCACTTTATTAGGTTAAACCTGTAAACCAGTGCATTAGTACAAATATCTAAACATGTAAACTGAGCAACTTCATGCATAAAAACATGCATGGTCAAGAGGTTCCTTTCTCACCACCTGCTCCACTCAGCTCCTTGTCCAAGCAATGGTCCTGTCCCACCTGAACTATTGCAACTCTCTGCTGGCTGGCCTTCCAGCATCTGCCATCAGACCCTTACAACTGATCCAGAATGCTACAGCCTGTCTGGTATTCAATGTTCCCAGACATTCACATGTCACCCCCCTGCTCAGCAGCCTCTACTGGCTGCCTGTTATGGCTCGCATCAAATTTAAAACTATGGTGCTCGTGTACCAGGCAGTTACGGGATCAGCCCCTGAATATATTCAATCACTTATCAAGACCTATACACCAACAAGACCCCTCCGTTCTGCCACTTCGTGCCGTCTGGCGCCTCCCCCTCGCCACACCTGCACTTCTCGCCCAGGACTGCTGTCTGTTCTGGCCCCACGGTGGTGGAATTACCTCCCGGTGGATGTCAGAACTGCAGAGTCTCCGACCTCTTTCAAGCGCAGACTGAAGACTCATTTCTTCAGGCTACACCTTTCCCTCCCTAACTCACCACCATGATTAGTCTTATATGTGCCATAGACTGTAATGTCCACTAATACAGTTGTATAGATATTGTTGATTTTTGTATTAGCTATTGTATTGTTGTACTCAGGGTATTCTAGCTGCCAACTGTGGTATGCTAGTTTGGTAGTTGATGTATTCTTCAAGTTTTCCGATTATATCTATATGGTTAACTAGGACTTGGAACTGTACTGTCCTCTCAGGTTCTCTTCGCACTTGACCCTGTTTTGATTTGCACTTCATTGTACGTCGCTCTGGATAAGAGCGTCTGCTAAATGCCTTGTAATGTAATGTAAATGTAATGAGGTTCAGCTGTTGTTCATACCAAACCTCAGAATGGGGAAGAAATGTGATCTCAGTGACTCTGACCGTGGAATGATTGTTGGTGCCTGCCGAGGTGGTTAGAGTATCTCAGAAACTGCTCTTCTCCTGGGATTTTAACGAGCAACAGTCATGAGAGTTTACAGAATGTGAATTGATAATAAAGTGCTCACTGAATGTTCATTGTATTACATGTATTTTGGAAAATGCAACACTATGAATAAAGCTTATAATTCCTTTTTTTAAATTGCAGGGCCTTCATGTTTTGAACTGCATCACATCTTTAATTAATGCAGAGAGAAGTTAACTTCCTCTGTGGTCTGTGGTCAGGTGCTTCATGTCTGACATGAAGGGCGACATGGCTCAGGCAGTCGGAGGGTTGCTGGTTTGATCCCCCGCCCGGGCTGTGTCGAAGTGTCCCTGAGCAAGACACTTAACCCCCAAATGCTCCTGACAAGCTGGTCGGCGCCTTGCCTGGCAGCCAATCGCTGTGTGTGAGTGTGTGTATGAATGAGTTAATGAGAAGCATCAATTGTACAGTGTTTTGGATAAAGGCGCCATACAAATGCCAACCATTTACCATTCATCATGAAGCCATTCCACCCACAGCCACACAGAGCCCAGCAGAGTCCCTCACTGCACCCCACTCACTGGGCACAAGAGTACTGTCACCTAATATAAAACATGCACCCTGCTCTCACTCAGACACAGAGCCCAGCAGAGCCCCTCACTGGGTACAAGAGTACTATCACCTAATATAAAACATGCACCCTGCTCTCACTCAGACACAGAGCCCAGCAGAGCCCCTCACTGGGCACAAGAGTACGGTGGCCCAGAAGGACATTTGTCGCTCTCAGAACTGTTTACACGATGTGATCAGCAGCTCTTATTAACATCCATCCATCCTTCCATCATCATCATAACCTGCTTATCCTGAACAGGGTCACGGTGGGGCTGGAGCCTATCCCAGCATACATTGGGCGAAAGGCAGGAATACACCCTGGACAGGTCGCCACCCTGGACTCATACCCACAGGCAATTTAGACTCTCCAATCAGCCTAGCCTGCATGTCTTTGGACTGTGGGAGGGAACTGGAGTACAAAATGAAATATATGACATAGATGTACGTGTTTTTGTGTGTACAGAATACACTCAGTGTACTTTCTTCGGTGCACCTTTCTAGAATTGATTTTGGATTTTCTGGTTTGTGGTCTCTGCCTGGTTTTTGAAACTCTGCCTTGTGTTTTTGATTACTCTTCTGATTACCCCGTATGTACCCATCCTCCTCCATTACAACAAGTGCCTGTCCCTGGATAACGTTTTGGATCTGCCCCTTGGTTATTAAATGCCTGCTCCTGATTATTCTGTCCTGAGTGCCGATAGACTACTCGCTAAGGTCCTTGTAGTCTAGTGGCTAAGGTGCCTATAGATTACTGGCAAAGGTGCTTGTAGTCTAGTGGCTAAGGTGTCTATAGACTACTGGCTAAAGTGCTTGTAGTCTAGTGGATAAGGTGCCTATAAACTACTGGCTAAGGTGCTTGTAGTCTAGTGGCTAAGGTGCCTATAAACTGCTGGCTAAGGTGCTCATAGTCTAGTGGCTAAGGTGCCTATAAACTGCTGGCTAAGGTGCTCATAGTCTAGTGGCTAAGGTGCCTATGAACTACTGGCTAAGGTGCTTGTAGTCTAGTGGCTAAGGTGATGCCTTGATGGCTGATTACTTGGACCTGGAAGGTTGGTGGTTCAAGCCCTGGTGTAGCCACAGTAAGATGGAAAATATGTCCAGTAAATAACTGCAATGTGAAAATGAATAGGAACTTTCTGCTGAACATTCCCATCCTTTCCCTGCCTGTTCTTCACCCTGCAGGGGAATAACAGCAACGTGGATGACAACACTGCAGGGATGCCAGTGAGCCACACTGAACCCCAGGGTACAGACAGAGGCAACGGGGAAGGTCCCCTCTACTCTGACCGCAATGCGGAGAGTCTAGATCAGCTAATGAATAAACCACGTTACAAAGACGCTCTTTACTGGTCCGGCTGACCAAGAATCTCCACAGTAGGGCCAATACATTCACCTTCGTTATCTGACTCCATTTAAGATATAATTTAGAAATTTGGGTTTGAAACATACGCGAACCTCGGGAGTGATTACACTCGACTCTTACCTGCGCCACCATTACTCAATATATGGGATTAGCATTATTGCTGAATCTCAGTTCGGCGGAGAGTCTAGCCAACACAATACATGCACTGTATTGACATGATAGTTGCGAGCCCAGGTCGGTGTGCATTTAGAGGGCTCCTTAGAGCTAACTTGACAGGAACTGCCGTAGAAATGCCCATGGGTTCCCTTCGCATCAAATTACAAGAGCCATGCACCACCAATCCTTTGGGCCGAACTTGGCTGCCTTTCCCAGCTTGGAAACACCACTAAAGTAACAAGCCACTGATCAGTTGGTCTTTGGTCAATATTGTCCCCCTAAGTATTCAGTCGTAATTTAGGCTGAAAAAGGTACAAGATGAATTAGAGTCATGGAGATCACGCAAGTTACAAACAAAATAATTTAATTGCAGACAGGTAGGTTATTAGCTTTAGAATACTTCCTTGCTTTTATGCCAAATCACATGTTTGAACCAGGCGGCAGTGCCATGAATCAACCTGGAGGGGTGGTCAAATCTTGAATTTAGACCCCCCACCCTTGGGGGCTGTTAAGTAGGGAAATTGAGATGATTCCCAGAGCGGACATGTAGGTTTTCCCTTGAGTTTATTAAACTCCATTTGGTATGAAATGTATCTCATCTGATTCCTTGATTTTACTGGATCACATCCATGAGTTCAGGGGTGAGAGGAAAGCGTGAGAGGACGCTGGCGCTGCTAGTTCGCCGCTTCTCCGTTCGACTGAGATTCGTATTGTGTTTCGTAGGTTATTTTGTTTAGTTAGTCTAATTAGCATTTGTTCCTAGACCTTTTTTCTAGTCTTTTTATTTATTTTTCCACGGTTGCAAAAAAGATCGAATCATCCGACCGACCTACCTGTGGCTGCTACCGGAGCTATTGCTACCTCCAGCTGTTAACACCCGAGGTTCATGCTGCCTCTGGACCCGTTCTTTTCACCGCTCCAGCTGGGTCTGTCTGCCCACATTGCTGCCGTACCACCGGACAACCACTTGACGAGGTATCCCCCAGACAGCCTCCCTGCTGTCTTGGTACGGTTAGTCCTTCGTCGGCTGGGACCGTTGCCTCTCAGTGAGCTCCGTGGCTAGCATTTTGTGCTAGGACTGCTACTTCCCCTTGGCTGCTGCCTTTGCCTCAGAGCTAGCTAGCATAGCTAGCCTTCACTCGCTGCTAGCCTGGGATAGCAAGCTGAGGTCTGGCTTGACTGCAATTAAGCCCTTTTCTGTCTGGCATGCTTGGGACTGTCCTACTCTGCTTGCTAGCACTCTGTCCACGAGTGCATCGCCTGCGACCACCTGCCGAAGATGCTAGGCAATCGGTTAGCCTCACTGTGCTACCCACTAGCATAGTGGAGCTACCAATTAGCGTCTGGCTAACGGTTAGCAGAGCTGGCGTTTCGCTACCTCTCGCCCTGGATATCATGCGCATCTGCTACTCTACCTCTCAACTCCACCAACTCAACATCCCCATCACCCCTGGTCATAACTATATTTCAAAAATCAAAGAACACAGACTTCTCCGCCGGCCTGGCAATATCCACCGAAGCTGCCGACGAAAGTTTGTTGTCCGCTCTGGAAATCCCATCCCCTCGCTCTGGTCCACCCGGCGTCCAGCAGTGACGTCACGATGTCAACAAAACAAACAGCACGTGCACCCGGACTCTCTGAGAACCTTAGCCAAGGTTTCTCATGCCACCAAAAAATCATCCCATCTCACCTGTGCACTTTTCAACACCCGCTCACTTAATCTCAAAGAACTCATCATCAGTGAATTTATTAATGATAATAACCTGGACTTCATTTTTCTCACTGAAACCTGGCAAAAACCCCTGGATTACTTTTCACTAAATAAAGCGATGGTTCTGTCCCGCCTGGACTACTGCATTTCCCTCTTGGCTGGCCTCCCAGCGTCCGCCATCAGACCCCTCCAACTCATCCAGAATGCAGCAGCTCGTCTGGTCTTCAACCTTCCCAAATACTCGCACGTCACCCCCCTGCTTACTTCCCTCCACTGGCTGCCTGTCATGGCTCGCATCAAATTCAAAACATTGGTGCTAGCCTTCCAAGCAGTTAAAGGGTCTTCCCCAGCTTATCTACAAAAAATCATCAGACCCTACACCCCTGCCAGACCTCTTCGTTTAGCCTCCACAGGCCGCTTGGCACCTCCCCCTCTCAGAACCTCCACCTCACGCTCACGACTACTGTCTGTTCTGGCTCCACGGTGGTGGAACGAACTCCCCGTTGAGGTCAGAACTATAGAATCTCTCCCCACCTTCAAGCGCAAGCTGAAGACGCACCTCTTCAAACAGCACCTCTCCCCATCCCTCCCTACCTCCCTGTGAACCTTAATTGTTGTCTCTGTGACTTGCTTTGGGTATCGGTATTTTTAGTTGGCTAGGTAAGCAGTGTTTGGATAGTTAACTTTGGTGACTTTTGCTCTGTTTGTTTGTTTGTTTGTTCAAAAAAAAAAAAAAAAAAAAAAAAAAAAGCCCCTTGTCCTTATCTTTGTTGTACAGGTAGCAGTTGAAATTGTACTTACCTCTAGGGTCTTTCAGCGAACTTATCCCTGGTTATGGGTATGCACTTTGTTGTACGTCGCTCCCACCTTTCTTTCCGACCTCTCTGAGTTTCTCACCCAGCTCTGTGCCATATCCCCGTCTACACTTCTGCTTGGCGATTTCAACATCCACATGGACTCCACCAAATGCACAACAGCAATAGATCTACTGGAAATTCTCACATTCTTCAACATCACCCAACACATTGATTTCCCCACCCACAACAAAGGCCACACTCTGGACCTGGTCTGCTCCTCTGGCACCACCATCAGCCATATATCCTGCATCGACCTCACTTCCACTGTGTCTGACCACCTGGCCATCACCTTCCACATGGATACCCCCTCCCCCTTGGATAAGCAAAAGCGAACCATAACCTTCCGGAACCTCAAGTCCATAAATTCAGCTTCTCTGTCCACATCCCTCTCCAGCACCATTTCTGACTCCTCCTTTAACCAGACCGTTTCCCCCACCGATCTGGTTAACATCTACAATAACTCACTCTCCTCCTGCCTGGACCAGCTCGCACCCACCCAAACACGTTGTGTCTCCTTCACCCACACTGCCCCCTGGTACACTGACGAACTGCATTGCCTCAAGAAAAAGGGCCATCAGCTAGAAAGGCTTGCTAAAAAAACTGGATTAACCATACACAAAGACATCTACCAACAACACCTACAGCTCTACAAAACCACCCTCAACTCCTCCCGCTCCTCCTACTATTCCGGCATCATCCAGTCTGAAAACAGCAACCCCAGAGTTCTCTTCTCCACCATCAACAAACTGCTCAATCCCATGGACACCATCTCACGCTCTTTCACCATTGATAAATGCAATAACTTCCTCTCATTTTTTGATGACAAAATCAATACTATCCACAACCAGCTGACCATCTCCCCCCCCCTGGACCTCAGCCTGAGCCCCCCCCCCCACTCCCTACTCACTCCTTTTCCACATTCCTTAATATCTCCACATCTGACCTCTCCTCTGTAGTTGCTGGTATGAAGTCCTCAACCTGCTCCCTGGACCCCCTCCCCATCTCCCTCCTTAAGGATTGCCTCTCCACACTCTCCCCACTCATCACCAAAATGGTTAACGCCTCCCTCTCCTCTGGTTCAGTTCCCCCTCCTCTAAAGCTTGCCTCCATCACACCCATCCTCAAGAAACCTGGTCTAGACCCTGTCTCCCCCAACAACTACCGGCCCATTTCCAACCTACCCTTTCTGTCAAAAATCCTGGAACGTGTTGTCGCTACTCAAATCACCACCTACCTGCAATCCCATAACCTCTTCGAACAATTTCAATCCGGTTTCCGCTCCAAACACAGCACAGAGACGGCCCTCATCAGAGTCACCAACGACCTCCTGCTCTCCTGCGACATCGGTTCACTCAACATCCTCATCCTCCTCGACCTTAGTGCTGCATTTGACACCATCAACCACCCCATCCTCCTTTCACGCCTCAAATCCACCCTTGGTATCACTGGCACTGCCCTTTCCTGGTTCACCTCCTACCTTTCCGACAGACATCAATTCATCTCCATAAACAACTGTAAATCCGTCACAACCCCCGTCAACCAAGGTGTCCCCCAGGGCTCGGTGCTTGGCCCCCTTCTGTTCATCCTTTACATTCTCCCCCTTGGACAGATCCTTCGCCGCCATGGCCTCAATTTCCACTGTTACGCAGACGACACACCTCCCCTCCAAAACCATCACTGCTACCACTCTCTCCACCCTCACCACCTGCCTGTCTGATATTAAAACCTAGATGCAAACAAACTTTCTAAAACTCAACTGCAATAAATCCGAGATCCTTATCATTGGTCCAGATGCCCTCACCCGCTCCACTCGCAATTTCTCCCTCAACATCGACGGCTCTATTGTCACCCCCTCCACCAAAGTTCGTAACCTTGGTGTCATCTTCGATCCCACCCTCTCCTTCCAGTCCCATGTCAACCAAATCCCTAAAACAGCCTTCTTCCACCTCCGCAACATTGCCCGCCTCCGTCCCTCCCTATCCCAAACTGCTGCAGAGACACTCATCCATGCCTTTATCTCATCCAGACTCGACTTCTGCAATAGCCTCCTCTACGGTACCACCTCCAAAATCCTTAAAAAACTGCAATATGTGCAAAACTCTGCTGCCCGCCTCCTCACCAGAACCCACTCCAGAGACCACATCACCCCAGTCCTCCATGACCTTCACTGGCTCCCAGTCAAACACAGAATTGACTTTAAAATTCTCACTACCACTTACAAGGCCCTCAATAACCAGGCTCCCCAATACCTCTCCGACCTCCTTCAACCTCATGTCCCCGCCCGCTCCCTCAGATCTGCTGATGCCAACCTCCTTGATTTCCCCCACAGGAAAACCAAACGCACCTGGGGTGACAGGGCTTTTTCAGTCGCTGCCCCCACTCTCTGGAACGCACTGCCACCCCACATTAAGACAGCCCCCACCCTTTCCGTGTTCAAAACGTCCCTCAAAACCCACCTATTCAGACTTGCTTTCCCCACATTTTAAATCTCCCTCTAGCCTTAGCTGTTGTTTTAATCCAGCCCTTTTTAGCCTTTTAACTTTTGGTTTTCTCTCATAATAAAGTTGTTTGTTTTGTTTTGCTCCCTTTACATTTAGTTTTTGTTCTTAATCTTTCCTCTTTTTAGCCTTTTTATTTATATTTTTTTCTTAATAAAGCTGCTATTTTTATTTCTTTTGTAAAGCGTCTTTGGGTACCATGAAAAGCGCTATATAAATTTGATGTATTATTATTATTATTATTATTATTATTATTATTATTATTATTATACCAAACAGATTACCCTTATGTTTTATTATGTTGCAGTTATCATGAAACTTCCCTCCTGATTATTATAATTTTGTTTCATTTGCACTCCATTGTACGTCGCTCTGGATGAGAGCGTCTGCTAAATGCCTTGTAATGTAAAGTAAATGTAATGAGGTTCAGTTGTTGTTCATACCAAACCTCAGAATGGGGAAGAAATGTGATCTCAGTGACTCTGACCGTGGAATGATTGTTGGTGCCTGCCGAGGTGGTTAGAGTATCTCAGAAACTGCTGATCTCCTGGGATTTTAACGCGCAAAACAGTCATGAGAGTTTACAGAATGTGAATACCTAATAAAGTGCTCACTGAGTGTTCATTGTATTACATGTATTTTGGAAAATGCAACACTATGAATAAAGCTTATAATTCCTTTTCTTAATTGTAGGGCCTTCATGTTTTGAACTGCATCACACCTTTAATTCATGCAGAGAGAAGTTAACTTCCTCTGTGGTCTGTGGTCAGGCGCTTCACGTCTGACATGAAGGGTGACATGGCTCAGGCAGTAAGAGCAGTTGTCTGGCAGTCGGAGGGTTGCCGGTTTGATCCCCCACCCAGAATGTGTCGAAGTGTCCCTGAGCAAGACACCTGACCCCTAAATGCTCCTGATGAGCTGGTCGGTGCCTTGCATGGCAGCCAATCGCCATTGGTGTGTGAGTGTGTGTATGAATGGGTAAATGAGAAGCATCAATTGTACAGTGTTTTGGATAAAGGCGCCATATAAATGCCAACCATTTACCATTGATCATGAAGCCATTCCACCCACAGCCACACAGAGCCCAGCAGGGTCCCTCACTGCACTCTACTCACTGGGCACAAGAGTACTATCACCTAATATAAAACATGCACCCTGCTCTCACTCAGACAGAGAGCCCAGCAGAGCCCCTCACTGGGCACAAGAGTACGGTGGCCCAGAAGGACATTCGTCGCTCTCAGAACTGTTTACACAATGTGATCAGCAGCTCTTATTATCAATTCTAGAATTGATTTTGGATTTTCTGGTTTGTGGTCTCTGCCTAGTTTTTGGACTGTTTTGAATTTTTGTACATGTGCCTTTGCTTGTTTGGACATTCTCTTGGTTTTTTAAACTCTGCCTTGTGTTTTTGATTACTCTTCTGATTACCCCGTATGTACCCGTCCGCCTCCATTACAACAATTGCCTGTCCCTGGATTACGTTTTGGATCCGCCCCTTGGTTATTAAACGCCTGCCATTTTTCACATTATCTCCGAGTCTGCTCATGATTATTCTGTCCCGAGTGCTTGTAGTCTAGTGGCTAAGGTGCCTATAGATTACTGGCAAAGGTGCTTGTAGTCTAGTGGCTAAGGTGTCTATAGATTTTAACGGATCACATCCATACCAAACAGATTACCCTTATGTTTTATTATGTTGCAGTTATCATGAAACTTCCCTCCTGATTATCCATTTTACATGCAATTCCTGTTACCATTACAAGACATAATGCAATAATACAAGGATCACATGGGCAATGTTTTCAAGGTTTTTGTCACGTTTCAGGTCTGTCTCGCCATGTTTTATGTTTATTCATGTTGTCTTAGTCACGTAGTGTCTTATCATGTATTATGTTAGTCTAGGTTCGTCATGTTGTTTAGTTATGTTTCGTTACGATTTATTTTCTTGTCATGTCTAGTTATGTTTCGTACGATTATATTACCTTGTTATGTTTAGTGGTTATTGTCTTAGTTTCGCTTTGTGTTATGTTTTGATTTATGTTTATTGTTACGTTTACTGGTCGTTGTTTATGCATACACTTTTACATGTCTTTCCGCAAACCTTGCGTTCCACCTTTTCTCTCTCTCTCTCTCTTTCTGCCATTCACTCCCTAATTGTTTCCATTTGTCTATTTACTAAAACTACTAACGCTAGATCAGGATTGGGTAGAAACTAACAAACGAATCATGTGTTCATGTTACCTTACGTTTCTCGTGCATGTCATTTACTAATTTACTAATGCTAGGGCAGGATAGGTTTATTACCAACGATTACTAATCACCTTGTTAAACTTGTCATCCATCGTTTGTTTTTGACCACGTCCTCGCCTACCGTTTTTGTACTTTTGCTTCGCTGATTGTTTCATGGTTTCGACTCCGGCTTCGCCCACGACTACGCCTCTGCCTGCCGTCCGCCTGTTCATCTGCCCCGCTGACAGCTCTCCTGTTACTGGACCTCCCTGCATGTCTACCGACTTTGAGTTTGCCTCTTCCCTCGGCACCGTGCTTTTTGTTTGTTTACTATTTGTTTGGCTGGATCTACGTGTACGGACTTTGCTTGTTCTGACTACGCTCCTGGGATTCGTCCCGAATAAAGCCCTGAGGGGTCTTTATATAACTATTGTTTCTGAGTTGTGCATTTTGGGTCCAACCCCCACGCACCCGTCTCAGTTTTACCGGGTCTATTTACAATCTCAACAGCAGTTTTGAATATTTAATCTACGGGAGCAGTCACTGGTGTAATGACAGCAGTGCCCAAATGAGGGCACTGTCGCATTATGTCTTTCCCCTTGGAAGTGACCAGGTATGGGGTCACGGGAGAGGTCACCAATGTTCTGGAGCACACTCTCTTCCCTGTGACCTAACTGCCCTTAAACCACTCATACATCTTCCCCCGATGGCCTGAACCTCCCCAAAGGTAGTCCAAACCCTATTGTCCTCTGTTCCTTTGACACATACCAGAAGCCCCAGCTCTCAGGTTCCTCACAAATGGCAGCCCTTCCTGAGTCCCACTTTGCCTTTGGATACCCAGGGTCGTAGGGCTGACTGTGGTTTGAGATGTGTTCTGTAAGGAGCGGATCAGATGTCGGATGGTCATGGGGAAAAGGTTGCAAGATATTATATCTATGAATGATGATAGTGTTTTCATGATAACTGCATTATGCTGTAAATATGTATTTGTACCTCTCATGGTAATATACCTTTCGGATAAACCTGATTTGGGTGAATTAAAGGAAAGGAGACAAAACTCCAGATTGCTTGGTTTCTTCTCCTTATCTCCAAAATCCAGGCCTTTGTTCTTGACCCTAAAAATGGGTCACCCATCTGGAATTTACAGCCAAACTCCCACCAGTGAGACCTTGGTCAGGGAGTTAAAACAAATTACTTCTACAGAGACGGCTTTTGCCCAGTTTTCCCTCTGCTCCTGGATGGTTATGATATCAAAGGTAGACTGTTACAAAAACTAGACCATTACACCAGTCGCACTGAACCAATCAGAATAACACCAAACATTACTATATTCTGACCTTGGATTATCATGAAACATCTTAATGCCGTCTCCAGTATTCCTGAGCTCAAACCCTGCAAGGAATGTGAGAGGGCCCAGGAAGGCGCCTCCAGGAACCCTTCTCTAGCTCTCCCCCACAGGCATGGGGGCCAAAAGGTGGGGGCTAACAATGTGTGCTCCGGGAGGGGGAAGTCAGCAAGCTGACCAGCGCATGAGACCAAATGTTCATGATTTCCGGCTTACAAGGGGGTTGCTGAAATAATAAAAATAACTTTTTCCACCACAAAAAAATAAAAAGGATGAAGGATAAATGACACTTCTGTACTGTTTGGATGGCTGTACTCTGTGTATTGTTAATAATAATAAAAAAATTAAAATATTAAAAATTAAAATAAAAAATGCACATTGGCCCCAATCAGGCACAAAGCAAATTACTGAAGGTGTTTTCTTCTGTGCATTCAGTTTATAAAAAAGTGGAAGTACGGAAGAGCTGCAGCAGCCAGAAGCTGAGCTCATTCTATATTTATATTTACTGCAACTAGTTTCTTCTCATCTTCAGTCCTGCTGCTCTGTCAGTCAGGCTGTTTTACATTAATTTAGCAAAACACTGAGCCCTGGTCCACAAAGCCCCAAACCTCTCTCCTGGTAAGTGTTTTATCACATCATTGAATTTCATCAAAATTATGTTCCAATATTTTTTTGGGACAAGAATTGAAAATTATTATTGAATAACTGTAAAAGCTGTCTGTTTATTCCAGAAAAATATCAGTGTATTTGTGTAAGTATCAGAGTTGGGGGACAGAGGAGCCAAGGTTATGAGAAATGACAGGTTTAGTGAAGGCAGGCAGATAAGGGACAGGCAGCGCATGATCCAAACAGGCAAAGTTCAAAAACTGGGCAGAGGCATGAAGATCATAGAAAAAGGAAAAATAATAGAAATGGGGCACGGACGTGACAGACTATGTGCTCTTGTGTAGCATCTGTTACAATGAGAGTATAGAGAATACTCACACAGTGTAACAGCACAATAACTCACTGTGTGCTCTTGTGTAGCATCTGTTACAATGAGAGTATAGAGAATACTCACACAGTGTAACAGCACAATAACTCACTGTGTGCTCTTGTGTAGCATCTGTTACAATGAGAGTATAGAGAATACTCACACAGTGTTCTCCAATGCCATTCATTTTTACAGTGTAAAATAATAACTCATATCTGTATTTGTGTCTCATATATCTGATGCAGCCATGCTCTTCAACACCTTCATAGCCCTCCTGTCTGTGTCAGGTAAAGTGCAGTTATGATGTTTCAGTGCTGTGTGTGTTTGTGTGTGTGTGTGTGTTTGTGTGTATGTGTGTGTGTTGGGGGGGGGGGGGGGGGTCGGCGAATGCATGCAGGGCAGAATTAGTCAAAATTACTATTAATCACAATACAAAAGAAACATCTAAAAAATAGCGAGCCTAACTCTTACCATTACAAAGCCCTGCATCATATTTATGATG
>NC_083760.1:91328850-91338850 GCF_963514075.1 Conger conger | reverse complement strand
TGGACAGTCCATCGCAGGGCACACACACCATTCACTCACAGACTCATACCTACAGGAAATTTAGACTCTCCAATCAGCCTAACCTGCATGTCTTTGGACTGTGGGAGGAAACCGGAGTAGCCGGAGGAAACCCACGCAGACACAGGGAGAACATGCAAACTCCACACAGAGAGGCCCCGGCCGACGGGGATTCGAACCTAGGACCTCCTTGCTGTGAGGCGACAGTGCTACCCACTGAGCCATCCGTGCCGCCTTGCTACACATCAATATACAAAAAATAATTGTTGAATTCAACAAACGTAGACTAACATTAAATGCGCAGAGTAAGTTCAGTCAGGAAACTCTTGCTGCAACATCCAACCGTCGGTCTTTCTATCAATCAGTTTCACAAAGGTTCTTTTTATATTCACAGTTTATTATTTTAATTATTCTAATAATTATTATTATAATTATAATAATAATAATTATTATTATTATTATGACTGTATTGATGTCTGTTTATATTCTTATATTATTATTGTCGTTTTTGGTTTAATTTAGATTTGTAGGAGTTATTTTTCTCATCTGGTTTGAAAACAAAAAAACAGTCGCAATTTCACAAGCACGGAGTGCCGTGTTGTGAAATGACCACGGATACATCATGACTGACACTGGTGCATCTCTCTGACTTTGTGTAGGAGGTCAGTCCTTGACTGTGGTTGCAGCAGTGGGATCTGTGGCAGTGGCGGCCATTTTGGCTCTTGTGTTTCTTGGTGTCGTCTGTGTGAGGTACGTGGCTGAAGATCTGTGCCAGTTCACAGTCACTCATTAGTGAATGATGTCGGATTAGACTTGCGGTGTAAAAACGAGCGTAAGATGGTATTTCTATCGAATGATGTTGTCATGTGCTAAATATTGATGCCATACCCCCCTCTTATGTCTGGGTTGTGCTTAAACCACTGCATCATTAGTTATTTTGGACTTTTGCACTGGGTTTTGATTTTCTT
Organism: Conger conger; assembly: GCF_963514075.1. Taxonomy (NCBI): domain Eukaryota; kingdom Metazoa; phylum Chordata; class Actinopteri; order Anguilliformes; family Congridae; genus Conger; species Conger conger. The sequence goes on along the minus strand of NC_083760.1, from coordinate 91,337,864 downwards.
CATACATTCTTGTGTTTTTCTCTCTATAAGCAGGAGGAAACGATCCATAAATGAGGAGGTGAGTCAATCAACAGGAAATATAATACATAGATGTATGTGTTTTTGTTAATACAGTATACACTCAGTGACCACTTTCTTAGGTGCACCTTTCTAGTATTGATTTTATATTTTCTGGTTTGTGGTCTTTGGATGTGCAGACTGCCTTTGCTTGTTTTGACTTTCTCTTGGTTTTTTAAACTCTGCCTTTGATTATTCTTTTGATTACCCCATATGTACCTGTCCACCTCCATTACAACAACTGCCTTTTCACATTATCACTGAGTCTGCTCATGATTATTCTGTCCCAAGTGCCTATAGACTACTGGCTAAGGTGCTAGTAGTCTTGTGGCTAAAGTGCCTACAGACTACTGGCTAAGGTGCTTGTAGTCTAGTGGCTAAGGTGATGCCTTGATGACTGATGACTAGGACCTGGAAGGTTGGTGGTTCAAGCCCTGGTGTAGCCACAGTAAGATGGAAAATGTGTCCACTGAATAACTGCAATGTGAAAATGAACAGGAACATTTTCTGCTGAATCCTTTCCCTGCCTGTTCTTCACCCTGCAGGGGAATAACAGCCCCATGGATGACAACACTGCAGGGATGCCAGTGAGCCATACTGAACCCCAGGGTACAGACAGAGGCAACGGGGAAGGTCCCCTCTACTCCACTGTTCAACCTGCCAACACCCGCACCCAGCAAGACCTTCTGTACTCCACTGTTCAACCTGCCAACACCTGCACCCAGCAACACCTTCTATACTCCACTGTTCAACCTGCCAACACCCACACCCAGCAAGACCTTCTGTACTCCACTGTTCAACCTGCCAACACCCACACCCAGCAAGACCTTCTGTACTCCACTGTTCAACCTGCCAACACCTGCACCCAGCGAGACCTTCTATACTCCACTGTTCAACCTGCCAACACCCACACCCAGCTAGACCTTCTGTACTCCAATGTTCAACCTGCCAACACACAAACCCAGCAAGACCTTCTATACTCCACTGTTCAAAAGCCTCTCCTCGAGTGTGAGGATGATGTTCAGTATGACAGTGTCCAGTTCCTGCCCTCCTGTGCTGCCCCCAGGTGAGAATACCCCCTCATTACACTCCCTGTGCTGACTGTGGCTGTGCCAGCTCTTCTGTTTGGCCCAGTCTACATCAAACAGCCAACTTGAGACGGGGCGAAACCAGACGGGATGGTTTTAGAACGTTTTTTGAAGAAAGTCTTAGTGGTGTGTACTGTCCAGTTTTGGAGAGTCTGCTATCGTCGGCTGGCGTTTGCCAAACTGACCACGTTAATGTGAAATTGGTGTCAAAGTTTCCCTGAGCAAGACACCTAACCCCCAAATGCTCCTGATGAGTCAAGTCTCCTTTCAAGTTAACTGTTTGTTGTAGACTGGTTTTAGAACTGAACCAATCACGAAACAGCACAGCGGATTGGATAGGACGATGGTGTGGGCGGAGTCTCTCATCAAACTGTGAACTCGTGTTAATGTTGTTAAAACAACATCACGGTACCCAACAATAAATATAGTCAATACAACGGTAACGGTAGCTAGCTAAACAGAATACACATATAAAGGTCACTAGAAGAAACATGAACCGCCAAGCACACAGTCGTTGTTATGGAAACATTTATTTGTTTACTTGCCGCTTTGGTGCGGACTGCCTCGTTTTTACTCGCCCGTGGAGCTTTCTCCCGGCTCGCAGGCTAATCACCTGATCCAGACGCATCTTTTGATTGGCTCTTCTTTTCACCTTTTGCTCCTCCTCTTTTGACCCGCCTGCAGTGTGACCTCAGCCGATGACATCACAGTGATGTACTGACTGACTGAAGCAGAATTCCAGAAGGCTGTTTTGTAGCTGAACTTCCTGCAGCTTGTGCTTCGTGTAGCATGCAGTGCACTCTCGGAAATGAAGTCCATAAAAAGATACAAAGAGAGATACAAGAGTTTATGAGAGTTTAAATTAGCTGTTTTCTCCACGCAGGTCACCAGCAGTGAAGGAAGACTGTGCTCTCTACACCACGGTGCGGAAACATCAAACATGAAAATAAACCGCCAGATCTCTCGTCCCACAAACCGCAGTGTGCATATGGGTATATCTTTGATGAGTGTTTATTAAAATCAGCGATCATACGTCTGATTGGTGATGTGCTGGATGAGCGTTTATTAAAATCAGCGATCATACGTCTGATCGGTGATGTGCTGGATGAGTGTTTATTAAAATCAGCGATCATACGTCTGATCGGTGATGTGCTGGATGAGCGTTTATTAAAATCAGCGATCATACGTCTGATCGGTGATGTGCTGGATGAACGTTTATTAAAATCAGCGATCATAAGTCTGATCGGTGATGTGCTGGATGAGCGTTGATTAAAATCAGCGATCATACGTCTGATCGGTGATGTGCTGGATGAGCGTTTATTAAAATCAGCGATCATACGTCTGATCGGTGATGTGCTGGATAAGCGTTTATTAAAATCAGCGATCATACGTCTGATTGGTGGGCATGCAGGCCATTCAGGACTGGAAGAGCAGACATACTGTCTGAGTGACAGACCAGGGAACAAACCGCTCCAGTCGTCACACTGAAGATGAGACTCTGGGACTCTTTCTGGTACTTTATCCACTTTACCTCCAGGTCAACTCCTCATCAACTCAGGTCACATGGCTGGGATGGCTGTGGTGATTGGCTCTTCAAACGTGCGCTCAAAATGATCATTCATTTGACATTCTGTGACCTGTATATGCGAAACACCCCCATGTCTTCATATCGCATACAAGGTATCGTCAAAATTCAATTTATTTTTCTTAACAAGCTGTAATTTGTTACAACTAAGACATTTGCTGGATTAAAAGGCTTTTTATCGGCATGTTTAACCTTAGCTATTGATTTTATGGGCCGATTGTTATAACCTGTCGCAATTGTTACATTTATTTTAATTTATTTGTGGATGTGGACGCAGAAACATCGACCAATTTAAATTCGATTTCTAAACTGGCACACAATTTTAGTTTTTGCGAAAAGATTTTGAGCAGTAATTAGGCAACATACCTGGATTACTGTGCAAATAGGCTAGGCCCTTTTCCCTGCCTATACGCATTATCGTGGTTGCCAACCAATTTAGTATTTTGGCAAGCAATGTGATTTGCAGAATGTGAATTTATTTGAGGTGCAATCATGGTTCTGTATGCCATCGGCACTGGCATTTGCGTTTCAGTACTGGGCAAGACTTACACACCACTGGTAGTTCATAAATGAAGTTAATTTAAACTATAAATAACAAAAAAAGAACACAATATAATTATGATTCATGTTGCAATGGTAAAACCTGCTATTTGTGGTAGTACATATATTGCAGCAGCTCGTCTGGTCTTCAACCTTCCCAAATACTCACACGTCACCCCCCTGCTTACTTCCCTCCACTGGCTGCCTGTCATGGCTCGCATCAAATTCAAAACATTGGTGCTGGCCTTCCAAGCAGTTAAAGGGTCTTCCCCAGCTTATCTACAAAAAATCATCAGACCCTACACCCCTGCCAGACCTCTTCGTTCAGCCTCCACAGGCCGCTTGGCACCTCCCCCTCTCTGAACCTCCACCTCACGCTAACTACTGTCTGTTCTGGCTCCACGGTGGTGGAACGAACTCCCCGTTGAGGTCAGAACTGTAGAATCTCTCCCCACCTTCAAACGCAAGCTGAAGACACACCTCTTCAAGCAGCACCTCTCCCCATCCCTCCCTACCTCCCTATGAACCTTAATTGTTGTCTCTGTGACTTGCTTTGTGCATCGGTATTTTTAGTTGGCTAGGTAAGCAGTGTTTTGATAGTTAAGTTTGGTCACTTTTGCTCTGTTTGTTTGTTTCTTTGTTAAAAAAAATAAAAAAATTGGCCCTTGTCCCTATCTTTGTTGTACAGGTAGCAGTTGAAACTTTCAGCAAACTTATCTCTGGTTATGGGTATGCACTTTGTTGTACGTCGCTCTGGATAAGAGCGTCTGCCAAATGCCAATAATGTAATGTAATGTAATCCTCAGGATAGATGCATGCAGTGCATTTCATCTTCCTGTAGATGGCGATATTGCTACTACAGTAAAGGAGTCAAACTTGCATGTAAATTTGAGGTATGTCCCAAGATATGTTATGAAGCAAGAAACAATAATTATGATATTCACATCTGTGAATGAACAAATTGAATTTGTACATGTGCTTATGTGTGTGCATGCGTGTGTTTGGAGGCATGCGTGTGTGTGTAAGTGTCTGTTTATCAGACCGTGTGTATACAGGAATCTTTACCAAACATATAACTAAACTTCATTTTCGGATTTATGTTGGAATGGATAAGATCAGGAATTAGCCTATGCTTGTAAAAACAAAAAAGTGCTATGATGTTTATTTTATGTTAAAGTTTTGTGTTTAAATAAAGGACCATCAAAAAGTCTCTCTTGCTCTCTCTCACATACAAAGAAAGAAAGAAAGAAAGAAAGAAAAAAAACACAGGACTCAGGTTCTAAGGTATTTCATTTATTCATAGCATTTATGAACAAAGGAATAATAAACTGTACATTATTGGCATCATCCTCATCATCATTATTTAATCAATATTATTATTACTTTTGCATTTCCAAGGCAGAATTTCTAGACAGTGGTTGAGAGTATGTTTCCATTTCCCTGATTGCAGTGAGTAACAGTGTTTATTTTAAACTAATAAAACTAAAGCAAAGCAGAAAAGAGATTTAGCTTTAATCATTTGAAGAGGAGAACCCAGCACTCATAATGCAGACCTGCTCTTCCTGTTCTGTTCTGTTTGGGGCGAATCAGGGTTTAAACCTGCTACCTCACACCTGCTGTACATCACCTCTCCTGGGACCAAATGCACAACTTAGGGCCTTTTTCACAAAGCAGGAATACGGGGTCAGCTTGGTAGTAAAACACAGAACCATCTTGAAACACGGACTCGAGTAAAAAGAGCTGTTCCAGGTTTTACTTATCCAAGCAAACTCAGTATTCCTGCTTTGTGGGTTTTACTCAGTGCACTTATCCAGCTAACTCTGTAATCCTGCTCTGTGGGTTTTACTCAGTGCAGTTATCCAGCTAACTCAGTAATCCTGCTCTGTGAGTTTTACTCAATCCTGCTTCGTGATACAGGCCCCAGGTGTGCCTTTCTAAGACCGGACGGATGATCTCTTTTTCTGCTGGTTATTGTTCTCCACATTTACGCCCTGCCTGGTCAGGATTGGTCCACCGCTATTGGCCTGAATGTCCATAGAAGTGTGCACACCTGAGTTCAGTCAGGTACGCCTCACACAAACCCACACAGGTACACATTTACATTTTTTTAAATTTTAGTCATTTGGCAGACGCTTTTAATCCAAAGCGATTTACAAGTGCATAGGTTCTACCACAAGTCAAAGCATCACATCCAGAACTAGGAAAATACACCTGGACTGCTGTTCTAAACATCTAGTCGTCATCATAAGTGCTATTTTTTATTTTTTTTTATTTTTTTTTGGGGGGGGGGGTTAGACAGGGATAGGGGTATCAGAAGGGGGGGGGCGGGGTAAATCAGGAGGGAGGACTAAGGTAGAGTTTGAAGAGGTGTGTTTTTAGTTTTACACAGTGCGGGGTGCCACCTGAGAGGTACCTGAGTCTGGGCCCCGTTGTAGCCAGAGCTCAGAATCTTACACTGCACAGGGAGGGGTGTGGCTTAAACACCCCAAACATGAAGAGGGTGTGGCTATACATCAACAGTGCTGCTGTCCACCCTTGGCCCCACCCATGTCATGTGACCACACCCTCCATCCAAGAAAAAAGAAAAAGAAAAGAATATCACAACACCACATACATATATAACTGTATGTTACTTAGTATGCAAGAAGAAACAGAATTTTTATCAACAGGAACCAAAGTTAAATGAAATTTCTGATTTCATTTTAAAAATACTTTTTTTAAAAGTAGGTAAGTAAGCAAGTTCCTGTCTGCACTTAATACTTCAGAGAGCAAACTGTCTTTTAATGCGAGTCTTTGGGGAACTGGGGGAGACTGCCCTTGTTCATCAGGTGCACACAGGTGCACACAGAATAAAAGCAGTGTTCATTTCCAATCAGAGAGTGTAACAGGCCTGTTTAAAGCAGGTGTGTGCCTTCTGCACGATATCTCAACGAGAACAGAGTTTTAAAGCCATGCAGCCCCCATACCACAGCGCTTTAGACGACCAGCAGCTCCAGTCCACATGTATATATATAAAATATAATACAAGTCTCAAAATGACCGCCCCATTACATTTCCTTAAAGAATTATAGAAAAACAACAATAAAAGCACAAGTCGTGGCTTATTTTACCTCACAAAGTGCTTTTGTTAGCTTAGCTCTCTAAATATACTCATTTCATTGTAGTGAATGGCAGATTCCCCAGCAGAAGTAGGCTACTCCTACCGACACAAAAACAGACCACTAACGTAAAATAATAAAGAAAATACAAAAAAAAAAAAAATTTCCATATGGAGTGGATGGTTTACGTGACATTTGGGGGGAAATGAGTTTAATTTGTGATGACAGTGATGATTTAAAAATGAACAGAACAACTAGATGAAAGAATAGTGCACATTTTAAGTCTCCAGTTTTTATACACAAAGCGGCAGGCACACCTGAGCCTAGTTTTGGTGGTCATCTCCCCTCTTTGACCACAAGAGAGAAACCTTGTGCCCACTGCCTGTGAATTCGACAAAACTCCTCAGAGACAAAATGTTTTGGTCCTCCCTGTGCAAGAGGCTATGGCTTTCAGCAGCAGCCAGAGTAAAGTCTTTCTGAAATTGAGAAAAATACTCAAAGAAGCTGTAACTTTAAGAGAAATTAAAGACAAACACCTTTCTTGCAAAAACACACAGACTTCTTGCTTTCTATCTTCCCGTGGTTCCACTTATTCTCTTTGGGGCATCTTTCTCCTCTTCTTCTCCCTCTCTCTCTCCATCCGTCTCACGTTCTCTCACTTTCTCTCACTTTCCTCTTCTCCCTCTCGACAATTCCACTGAATTAATCTTCCTCTCGATTGGCCAATGAGAGGCCAAGTTGTCCCGCCGCTCTGATTGGTCAGTCCACTGATCAAGGGGGTGGAGATAGGGACACTTGATCTGTATTTGGAGACTGGGCGCCACCTGCAGGAAGAGAGAGGAACTTTTCAGAGATGCAGTCGGAAGCACAGACTGGAGAATTCAGCATCGTAACTGAAATGACCCCACAGAGAGGTTACAAGATCTGCTGCTGCATGTAATCCCGCTTTCCCCACAAACTAAACAATACATATATATTGGGCAGCCTGTAGTGTGATGGTTAAGGTAAATGACTGGGACAGGCAAGGTTGGTGGTTCTAATCCCGGTGTAGCCACAATAAGATAAGAACAGCCGTTGGGCCCTCGAGCAAGGCCCTTAACCCTGCATTGCTCCAGGATTGTCTCCTGCTTAGTCTAAACAACTGTATGTCGCTCTGAATAAGAGTGTCTGCCAAAGTGGTTTAGGCAGAAAGACTTTTGAGAAGTACTTTTGATTTTTGTTTTTGTGTTTTGACTCTTTTTGAAAAATCCATCTTGCTGATTATACCGAGAACTTCCTGCTGTGTGCTGTGCTTGTACAAATAATTGTAATCATGCTTTAAACATTTTTTAATAAATCGTCATAATAATACAATAGAACAATAAACTCAATTACATTTGATTCTGCTGAAGAGAGAAGAGCTCTTGTCCTGTCCGACCAGGAAAACGCAGTCTTGCTGTTATTCTGACTGAATGATGTCAGAGCCATAGGTGAAGGGTGTAAACCCCATGCTAACCCAATGATGGAATTTATCCAGGGCCGAAGGGGTTTGCATGCCTGTCCTTCTGGTGTTGCTGGAAGAACATTAGTAGGGTTAAATAATAATGACCGCTAGATCAGCTAATGAATAAACCACGTTACAAAGACAGTAGTACCACTCTGCCTTCCGCTCTTTACTCGTCCGGGCTGACCAAGAATCTCCACAGTAGGGCCAATACATTCACCTTCGTTATCTGACTCCATTTAAGATATAATTTAGAAATTTGGGTTTGAGACATACGCAAACCTCGGGAGTGGTTACACTCGACTCTTACCTGCGCTACCATTACTCGATATATGCTCCCGGGATTAGCATTATTGCTGAATCTCAGTTTGGCGGAGAAACTCAGAGGCTGAGGGTCTAGCCAACACAAGACATGCACTATATCGACATAATAGTTGCGAGCCCAGGTTGGCGTGCATTTAGAGGGCTCCTTTGAGCTAACTTGACAGGAACCGGCATAGAAACGCCCATCGGTTCCCTTCGCATCAAATTACAAGAGCCATGCACCACCAATCCTTTGGGCCGAATTTGGCTGCCTTTCCCAGCTTAGAAACACCACTAAAGTAACAAGCCACTGATCAGTTGGTTTTTGGTCAATATTGTCCCCCTAAGTATTCAGTCATAATTTAGGCTGAAAAGGGTACAAGATTAATTACAGTCATGGAGATCACGCAAGTTACAAACAAAATAATTTATTCGCAGACAGGTAGGTTATTAGCTTTAGAATACCAATAGTCAATTACAAAATACACAAATTAAGAATAGAGATAGAGTAAATAATCATACCTAGTCTGCTTTGGCTACACACAAACAGAGAATGTACATATAGAACGTGCATAGTGTGGGAAGCCGGTTACGGTCTTCCCTATACATACACAAAAACATATACATACACAGAATCTGCAGTGTGGGAAGTCGATTGCGATCTTCCGCTGCTACACATACATATACATACAATATGCCGTGTGGGAAGTCGAATGCGATCTTCCTGATTCATACATATACGTACAATATGCCGTGTGGGAAGTCAAATGCGATCTTCCCAGATTGGTCAGTCTCCCTTACTTTTATGCCAAATCATATGTTTGAACCAGGCAGCAGTGCCATAAATGAACCTGGAGGGG
>NC_083760.1:91233850-91323850 GCF_963514075.1 Conger conger | reverse complement strand
CTGAAGTTGTTGAAAATGTAATTTCCTGCTTCATTTGTAAGCTGGATTTTTTGTATTTTCTGTTGATTTCAGATCCTCCTAAGGGCACCTCAGTGTCAGTGACTCTGACATGCAGCAGCGATGCCAACCCACCAGTGCAGAGATACTCCTGGTTTAAGGAGACTGGAGCTGGAGCCGGATCAGGACAGAGTCTCAACTTTTCTAACTTCAGCTCCTGGAGCAGTGGACAGTACTACTGTGAGGCAAAGAACACCCACGGAGCCCAGAACTCCACTGCTCTCCTGCTCACAGCGCAAGGTAAGGCCAGAACAACTTTAAGTTTCAGCCTAGATGACAAAAATTATTTAGGCTACAATACCTTGCCCATTGTTTCTTCACACATAAAATCAATCACTCAAAATGCATTCACTGAAATTGACCTAGTGATGAAGATGCTGGAAGATTGGTGGAATTAATGATTGTGACTAATATACATTTTTTTAATCCAAAATAAAGTGGTGTCATGTTCCAGTTTGTTCCACTTCCCTTGCTGTTGCCGTCTGAACACACACCTTTGCCGGTCTCTCTCAAAGATGCTCCAAATAAGACAATTTGCTCCACATCAATATACTAAAAATAATTGTTTAATTCAACAAACATAGGCTAACATTAAATGCGCAGAGCAAGTTCAGTCAGGAAACTCTTGCTGCAACAGCCAACCGTCGGTCGGCCTCAGCAAGCACATGTCCTCAAACTCAACCAATCACATACAAGCATCACTACATGTCCTCAAACTCACCCAATCACATACAGACATCACTACATGTCCTCAAACTCAACCAATCACATACAGACATCACTACATGTCCTCAAACTCACCCAATCACATAGAGACATCACTATGTAAAACCTCACGCTAACCCAATGACGGAATTTAGCGGGGGGGGGGGCTGAAGGGGGTTTTGTGTGCTTGTCCTTCTGGCGTTGCTGGGAGAACATTAGTAGGGTTAATTATTATCCTCCGTACAAGAACAGAGCACACTTATGTTTAAGAATATACTGGGTCTGTTGCCATGGGTCGGATATGGATTGACCTGCCCTATATCCCGCTTACAGCTGGCCAGAAACGGATCAGTACAATTCTTATTATACTCCGTTCTCAAACGGGGCCGTATTGTACGCTTAGTGGTTACTATAGTTTTACTCGTTTATCTGACTCCATTTAAAATATAATTTAGAAATTTGGGTTTGCAACTTACGCGGACCTCAGGAGTGATTACATTCGATTTGTACCCGCGCCACCATTACTCAATAGATGCTCCCGGGATGAGCATTATTGCTGAAATCTCAGTTCGGTGGAGAACTCAGAGGCTGAGGGTCCAGTCAACACAATACATGCAAACCTGCCATGATAGTTGCAAGCCCAGGTTGGTGTAGCATTAACTGGGCTCCTTAGAGCTAATTTGGCAGGAACCAGCGCCGTAACGCCCAGGGGTTCCCTTCACACCAAATCACAAGAGCCGTGCGTCCCCCGACCCTTTAACGGACAGAACCTTGCTGGCCTCACAGCTTAGAACTATCACAGATGCACCACGCCGCCGATTGGTCGGTCTTTAGCCACCATTTCCCCCTGTGTATTCAGTTGTAATTTAGGCTGAAAAGGTACAAGATGAATTAGAGTCATGGAGATCACGCAAGTTACAAACAAAATTGTTTATTCGCAGACAGGTAGGTTATTAGCTTTAGAATATCACAGTCAATTACAAAATACACAAATTAAGAATAGCGATAGAGTAAATAATCATACCTAGCCTGCGTTGGCTACACACAAACAAAGAGTATAGAATATGCCATGTATGGGAAGCCGATTACGGTCTTCCGCTACTACACATACATACATACAAACACAAGACATGTTGTGTAGGAAGTCGAATACGATCTTCCTGATACTTACATACACGTACAATATGCTGTGTGGGAAGTCATATACAATCTTCCCAGATTGGTCTGTCTCCCTTGCTTTTATGCCAAATCATACGTTTGCCATAAATCAACTTGGAGGGGTGGTCAAATCTGGAATTTAGACCCCCCACCCTTGGGGGCTGTTAAGTAGGGAAAATGAGATGATTACCAAGAGAGGACATGCAGGTTTGAAACTAAACTTATTAAATTCCATTTGGTATGAAATGTATCTCATCCGATTCCTTGATTTTATCAGATCACATCCATACCAAACAGATTACCCTTATGTTTTATTATGTTGCAGTTATCATGAAACTTCCCTCCTGATGATCCATTTTACATGCAATTCCTGTTACCATTACCTAAGACATAATGCAATAATACAAGGATCACATGGGCAATGTTTTCAAGGTGTTACCGGGTCTATTGACAATCTGATTTTTTGAATAAACCTGATTTGAGTGAATGAAAGGAAAGGAGACACCCCAGACTGTTTGGTTTCTTCTCCTTATCTCCAAAATCCAGGCCTTAGTTCTTGACCCTAAAAGTGAGTCACCCATCTATAATTTACAGCCAGGCCCACCAGGCAGGGGGCTAAAACACATGGCTTCTACAGAGACAGCGTTTGTCCAGTTTCCCCTCGGCTCCTGAATGGTTATGCTATCGAAGGTAGACTGTTACAAAAACTAGACCATTGCACCAGTCGCACTGAACCAATCAGAATAACACCAAACATTACTATACTCTGACCTGGGATTATCATGAAACATCTTTATACATCTTCAGTATTCTGTACTCAAACCTGTCGGGAATGTGAGAAAAGGGGGGCCCCCAGGGCCCAAGAAGGCGCCTCTAAGAATCCTTCTCTAGCTCTCCCCCACAGGCATGTGTGCCAACGGTGGGGGCTAACAATGTATGCTCCAGGAGGGGGAAGTCAGCAAGCTGACCAGCGCATGACACCAAAGGTTACTTATGACTGGATTACAACTACATGTCCTCAAACTCAACCAATCACATACAGACATCATTACATGTCCTCAAACTGAACCAATCCCACTGACCAATCACAAGTGTGCACAAATTATAGTAAATGTGCAGTACATTCTAGTAAACGTACTGCAGGCATAGATGGGTTTGTTCCCACATTTAGAAACTTTCACCTTCTAATGCCTTGGATGTTAATGCTTTCTATCAATCAGTTTCCCAAAGGTTCTTTTTATATTCACAGTTTATTATTTTAATTATTATTATTATTATTATTATTATTATTATTATTATTATTATTATTATGGTGTAATTTAGATTTGATGGAGTTCTTTTTCTCATCTGGTAAAAAAATTTTGTTTTTGTTTTTTGAAAACAAAAAAACAGTCGCAATTAGAGAGCACGGAGAGCCGTGTTGTGAAATGACCACGGATACATCATGACTGACACAGGTGCATCTCTCTGACTTTGTGTAGGAGGTCGGTCCTTGACTGTGGTTACAGCAGTGGGATCTGTGGCAGCGGCCGCCATTTTGGCTCTTGTGTTTCTTGGTGTCGTCTGTGTGAGGTACGTGGCTGAAAATCTGTGCCAGTTCACAGTCACTCATTAGTGAATGATGTCGGATTAGACTTGCGGTGTAAAAACGAGCGTAAGATGGTATTTCTATAGAATGATGTTGTCATGTGCTAAATGTTGTTGCCATACCCCCCTCTTATGTCTGGGTTGTGCTTAGACCACTGCATCATTAGTTATTTTGGAGTTTTGCACTGGGTTTTGATTTTCTTCATACATTCTAGTGTTTTTCTCTCTATAAGCAGGAGGAAACGATCCATAAATGAGGAGGTGAGTCAATCAAAATGAAATATATTACATAGATGTATGTGTTTTTGTAGCTACAGTATACACTCAGTGACCACTTTCTTCGGTGCATCTTTCTAGTATTGATTTTATATTTTCTGGTTTGTGGTCTTTGGATGTGCAGTGTGCCTTTGCTTGTTTGGACTTTGTCCTGGTTTTTTAAACTCTGCCTTTGAATATTCTTTTGATTGTATGTACCTGTCCACCTCCATTACAACAATTGCCTTTTCACATTATCGCTGATTCTGCTCATGATTATTCTGTCCTGAGTGCCTATAGACTACTGGCTAAGGTGCTTGTAGTCTTGTGGCAAAGGTGCCTATAGACTACTGGCTAAAGTGCTTGTAGTCCAGTGACGAAGGTGCCTATAGACTACTGGCTAGGGTGCTTGTTGTCTAGTGGCTAAGGTGCCTTTAGACTACTGGCTAAGGTGCTTGTAGTCTAGTGGCTAAGGTGATGCCTTGATGACTGATGACTTGGACCTGGAAGGTTGGTGGTTCAAGCCCTGGTGTAGCCACAGTACGAATAGTCCAGCTGTTTGGCCTTCACCCCACACTGCTCTGCTTAGTCTAATCAACTATAAGTCGCTTGTCCACTAAATAACTGCAATGTGAAAATGAACAGGAACTTTCTGCTGAACATTCCCATCCTTTCCTTGCCTGTTCTTCACCCTGCAGGGGAATAACAGCCCCGTGGATGACAACACTGCAGGGATGCCAGTGAGCCACACTGAACCCCAGGGTACAGACAAAGGCAACGGGGAAGGTTCCCTCTACTCTACTGTTCAAGCTGCCAACACCCGCACCCAGCAAGACCTTCTATACTCCGCTGTTCAACCTGCCCACACCCGCACCCAGCAAGACCTTCTCCACTCCACTGTTCAAAAGCCTCTCCCTGAGTGTGAGGACGATGTTCAGTACGCCAGCATCCAGTTCCTGCCCTCCCGTGCTGCCCCCAGGTGAGCATACCCCCTCATTACACTCCCTGTGCTGACTGTGGCTGTGCCAGCTCTTCTGTTTGGCCCAGTCTTAATCAAACAGCCGACTTGAGACGGGGCAAAACCAGACGGGATCGTTTTAGAACGTTTTATGAAGAAACTCTTAGTGGTGTGTACTGTCCAGTTTTGGAGCGTCTGCTCTCGTCGGGTAGCATTTCCCAAACTGACCACGTCAATGGCGGCCTGTTGCGTGGTGGTTAAGGTAAATGACTGGGACACACAAGGTCGGTGGTTCTAATCCCAGTGTAGCCACAATAAGATCCGCACAGCCGTTGGGCCCTTGAGCAAGGCCCTTAACCCTGCATTGCTCCAGGGGGGGATTGTCTCCTGCTTAGTCTAATCAACTGTACATCGCTCTGGATAAGAGCGTCTGCCAAATGCCAATAATGTAATTTAATGTAATGTCAATGCAACATTGGCTCAGGAGGTAAGAGCAGTCATCTGGCAGTCAGAGAGTTGCCGGTCCGATCCCGCCCCCTGAGTGTGTCAAAGTTTCCCTGAGCAAGACACCTAACCCCCAAATGCTCCTGATGAGTCAAGTTTCTTCTCAAGTTGACAGTTTTTTGTCGACTGGTTTTAGAACTGAACCAATCATGAAGCAGCACAGCGGATTGGAGAGGACGGTGGTGTGGGAGGAGTCTCTTATCAAACTGTGAACTTGTGTTAATGTTGTTAAAACAACATCACGGTACCCAATAAAAAATATAGTCAATACAACGGTAACGGTGGCTAGCTAAACACAATACACATATGACGGTCACTAGAAGAAACATGAACCGCCAAGCACGCAGTCGTTGTTATGGAAACATTTATTTGTTTACTTGCCGCTTTGGTGCGGACTGCCTCGTTTTTACTCCACCGTGGAGCTTTCTCCCGGCTCGCAGGCTAATCACCTGATCCAGACGCATCTTTTGATTGGCTCTTCTTTTCACCTTTTGCTCCTCCTCTTTTGACACGCCTGCAGTGTGACCTCAGCCAATGACATCACAGTGATGTACTGACTGACTGAAGCAGAATTCCAGAAGGCTGTTTTGTAGCTGAACTTCCTGCAGCTTGTGCTTCATGTAGCATGCAGTGCACTCTCGGAAATAATGTCCATAAAAGGATACAAAGAGAGATACAAGAGTTTATGAGAGTTTAAATGAGCTGTTTTCTCCACGCAGGTCACCAGCAGTGAAGGAAGACTGTGCTCTCTACACCACGGTGCGGAAACATCAAACATGAAAATAAACCGCCAGATCTCTCGTCCCACAAACCACAGTGTGCATATGGGTATATCTTTGATGAGTGTTTATTAAAATCAGCAATCATACGTCTGATCGGTGATGTGCTGGATGAGCGTTTATTAAAATCAGCGATCATACGTCTGATTGGTGATGTGCTGGATGAGCGTTTATTAAAATCAGCGATCAATCTGTAAGCCGGTCATAAGGAACATTTGGTCTCATGCGCTGGTCAGCTTGCTGACTTCCCCCCTCCTACATTGTTAGCCCCCACCATTGGCACACATGCCTGTGGGGGAGAGCTAGAGAAGGATTTTCTCACATTCCAGAACAGGAATATTGGAGATGGTATAAAGATGTTTCATGATAATCCCAGGTCAGAATATAGTGATGTTTGGTGTTATTCTGATTGGTTCAGTGCGACTGGTGTAATGGTCTAGTTTTTGTAACAGTCTACCTTTTGATATCACAACCATTCAGGAGCCGAGGGGAAACTGGACAAAAAGTCTCTGTAGAAGCCAGGTGTTTTAGCCCCCTGCCGGGTGGGCCTGGCTGTAAATTATAGATGGGTGACTCACTTTTTAGAACTGGATTTCGGAGATAAGGAGAAGAAACCAAACAGTCTGGGATGTCTCCTTTCCTTTCATTCACCCAAATCAGGTTTATCCAAAAGGTATATTACCATGAGAGGCACAAAGACATATTTACAGCATAATGCAGTTATCATGAAAACTCCCAACTACAGCATTCATAGATATGATGGGGCTGCCATCTGTGAAGAGCCTGTGAGCTGGGGGTTGACTCTGCCATTTGTGAGGTGGGGGTTCTGGGGCGTGTCAAAAGGGACAAAGGACAATACTGTTTGTAGTACCTTTTGAGGAGTTCCAGACCAGTGACACCAAGAGGATAAAGGAGAGATATATGGTGGGTGGATGAGCGGTTCCCGGGCAATTAGGCCATGTGGGCCATTAAAACTCCCGGGAAAGGAATGTGTCTAACATCTTATGGCCCCACACCTGGTCACTTCCAGGGGGAAAGACTCCGGGCAGTACCACAGTGCCCTCCTTTGGGCACTGCTGTCATTACCCCAGGGACTACTCTCTTGAATGAAAACCTCAAAACTGTTGTTTAGATGGTAAATAGACCCGGTAACACCTTGAAAACATTGCCCATGTGATCCTTGTATTATTGCATTAAGTCTTATGTAATGGTAACAGGAATTGCATGTAAAATGGATAATCAGGAGGGAAGTTTCATGATAACTGCACCATAACAAAACATTAGGATAATCTGTTTGGTATGGATGTGATCCAGTAAAGTCAAGGAATCAGATGAGATACATTTCATACCAAATGGATTTTAATAAACCATAGTTTCAATAACTCAAGGGAAAACCTACACGTCCTCTCCTGGTAATCATCTCATTTTCCCTACTCAACAACCCCCAACGGTGGGGGTCTAAATTCCAGATTTGACCACCCCTCCAGGTTGATTTATGGCACTGCCGCCTGGTTTCAAACGTGTGATTTGGCATAAAAGCAAGGGAGACAGACCAATCTGGGAAGATCGTATTCGACTTCCCACACAACATGTCTTATGTAGGTATGCGTGTATGTAAGTATCGGGAACATCGCACTCGATTTCCCACACTGTGCATATTCTGTATATGTGTGTAGCGAAAGCAGGCTGGGTAAGATTCTTTACTCTATACTTTTTATTTTCTATTTGTCTAATTGTAATTGACTGATATTCTACGTTAACTGCCTACCTGTCTGCAAATAAACCATTTTGCTTGTAACTTGCGTGATCTCCATGACTCTAATTCATCTTGTACCTTTTCAGCCTAAATTACAACTGAAATACTCAGGGGGAAATGGTGGCCAAAAGACCGACCGATCGGCGGGGCGGTACACCTGTGATAGTTCTAAATTGTGAGGCCAGCAATTTCTGTCCCTTAAAGGGTCGGGCGACGCAAGGCTCTTGTAATCTGGTGCGAAGGGAACCCATGGGCGTTACGCCGGTTCCTACCAAATTAGCTCTAAGGAGCCCAGACAATGCTACGCCGACCTGGGCTCGCAAATATCATGGCAGGTTTGCATGTATTGTGTTGATTGGACCCTCAGCCTCTGAGTTCTCCACCGAACTGAGATTTCAGCAGTAATGCTAATCCCGGGAGCATCTATTGAGTAATGGTGGCGCAGGTACAAGTCGAATGTAATCACTCCGGAGGTCCGCGTAAATTGCAAACCCAAATTTCTAAATTATATTTTAAATGGAGTCAGATCAACGAGTGGAACGAGAGTAACCACTAAGCTTTCAAAACAGCCCCGTTTACGAACGGAGAATATTAGGAATATTACTGATCTGTTTCAGGCCAGTTGTAAGCGGGATATGGGGCAGGTCAATCCATATCCGACCCGTGGCAACAGACCCAGTATATTCCTAAACATAATTGTGCGCTGTTCGTGTGCGGAGTTTGATAATTAAAATCTTTCATTCAACAGCCAGGAAAGAACACGTCGTCCCTTCACCTCCAGCTATTCCCTCATTGGTCTAGCTGTGCAGGTTCTACAAGTGGTGACCCCGACGTGATCTAATTTCATTATGTGATCAAACTTCATCCATGTAAGATTCGTCTGCCGAGGCTTACAATGGGTGAGGTGTCTGAAGTTTGTCCTTTCTGGTGGTGTTGTTGCATTCCGGCATGATACCCGTTACCGCGGGTGTATGGTTTTCTTCCATCTGGTTTTGCGGTCCTTGGTGTGGTGAGTAGCACAATTTCTTTCATATCGGCATATGTTTGGGAGAGTTGTGTTATTTTACTGCATGTACACTGTTTCGGGAATCGACATATCCTGTACAGGGCTGGGACCGTAGAATCCAGTCATATTTGCAGGTTACTACCTCTCAGGGTATGTAACGTAATTATTGGAGGAGGTAAAGAGAGAGAAATGTTGCTGTGCATGTTTTGTAACGGCGCTGTGTTGCGGTGGCTAATAGCTTACAGAGCAAGTAGGCTTCGGTAGCAACATGTTTGCAAACAAGCATGTCACAGAGAAGGTAAAAGTGTTTAGATCTGTATGTAGAGATGAGTGGTTTATGTGCTGGTAAGCTTAGAAAGTTGTATAATAATACATATATGTGTGCGGTCTGTTAGGATGCGCATATATAATATTAATTTTGGAGTAAGCTTGAGCTCCGTTAACGGTGGCAAGTTTCTCCATGATAATTGCAGAAATTGTTATAAGTTGCAACTGGGTGCTGAATCAGGGGCATAGCCTAGGTTCTAGGTTCCCAGGTTGTCTGTGTTCCACGGCGGGTATACTTCTCAAGCCCTTTGATTGTAGTGGTTATAACAAGTATGGTGTTTATAACAAGACTTGAGACTATCGGGTATCCGTCCGTAGGGAGCAGCAGTTTTAAGTCTCAGTGATTGAGGCCTGTATCAGTGGTTGCGATATCTCTGTATACTAGGCCCGATGTTACGTCATAGGGCCGCTGGGTGCCACAGCAGATATAAGTCTCCACCCCTCTGATGCGCTGCTACAAGGTTGGGGAATATTCTGCACGTGGTGCCTATGTCTAGACCTCTGAGACGGGGGTCGGGTGTCGCCTCACAGAATGTCTGTCTTTCTGAGCTGCTGGAAACCGAGTCCTCTGGCATGTGCTACCTGTATTGGCAACATTTGTATACTTATAATTAAATGCATAGGCAATAGTTTGTGAAATATTTGTTATAGACATATGTAAAATTAAATCTACTGAATGTTCTATAATAGATGTCACATAGGCTTTGCCCTAGTGGGGATACATCTGTTGTAAAACAGGATGAAATCCCTGATTATATAATTTGTCCTATCGGATAAATTAAATTATTTAGGCATAGGCCAAATATATAGTGCATCTTGGTGTACCATATTAGTTTCCTCTGCTTCACTTTGTGTGCTCTAGTTGCACCACTGTGAATGCAGATAATTTATATTGTTATATACGGTATACTGCATGTCTGTGCATGTCCTTTAAGAATTGTTAGTTAATAATACTAATATACTTACTTGGATGCCAGTTAGATTAACTGAGGCATGTGTGTACCTAAATCTAATTGTATGTTTGTGTGGTTTCTCCCACTAACACAAAATATATATATTAGAATATTTTCTAGACCTTAGATAAACCAGTTAATGCCATGAAAGGAACCCTTTAAAGTTTTCACTGATTTACAGTGACCTGTGGCATCTGTACCTATACGGTGAGATGTTTACAACAGGAGAGGTCTTTATAGCCCAGTAACACTGAATTGGCTTATATTTTGGAAGGTGTTCCAAATGAAAAATGTTTAAGCAAATTTCAGAGTAAAAGAGAAGAAGCAATTCCTCCTCTTATTTACACCTCTGGGCATAAAACCTAACAAGGGGGGTCATTTTCTGGCAAGGACTGATTTATGGGTCATTCTACTCCCCCCACAGTTTCAAACTTCTCAGTTCCTCACTGCCCCCCCTCACAGCTCTCACTGCTCCCTTTGTGCGTCTTGTCTCTCCTTCCCTAAGTGTTTGTCATGTGTGGTGTTTCTTGTTGTAAGAGCAGTGAACCTGCACTCTCAATGGTTTATCTTGAGAGAGTGTATGAATTGTTTTGTTTTGATGTTGTTTTTGATCAATTCTTTAATTTGATTACAGATTTATGCAGACATTCACCCTGGATAAATGTATATTTTTATTGTTTTTGATTCATTCTTTCATTTGATTACGGATTTATGCAGCCATTCACCCTGCATAAATGTGTATATTTTTATTGTTTTTAATTCATTCTTTGATTGGACGTATGGATTTGTGCAGACATTCACCCTGCATAAATGTTTATATTTTGAAGCAAATAGCTGCGTTATACATCTTGTGTTTGGTATATGTTAGTTTTAACCGTCCCAGTATTCTGTTCTGCATGCGATATACTGCAATATAGTAGTATGCATGGCTACAGGCACAGCTCGATAATTTAGTTCCTGAATTCTTAGGCAGACGTGCCATCCAAATACTTATAGGATAATTCATTATCCTAAATTTCATCAAGTTTGGTAAACCAGATGATCACTGGTCTCAAACATATCATTCATAGTTTACAAAAAATATATTCACGGCTGTTAGATCTGAAGCGCAGGCGCTCCATTCTATTAGCTGTTCACTTGTCCATCAGACCCATACCATCGAGCGTGT
Source organism: Conger conger (assembly GCF_963514075.1). Lineage (NCBI taxonomy): Eukaryota > Metazoa > Chordata > Actinopteri > Anguilliformes > Congridae > Conger > Conger conger. Next base: position 91,312,637 of record NC_083760.1, on the reverse strand, counting down.
CTTAGCCTGCAGAACATATGCCAAGGGTTGGTTTGCTGCTGCCAGCAAGATATTCTGGACTTTTGTCTGCACAAGAACCCTAGTCATGTCGTAAGGGAATTCATTGAGGCCTTAGGCTGGCATAGGTGGATTGTGTCAGAACAAAGATAAATATTCTTTATCCACCTCATTAATGTGTTTATGTATTGTTTGTATGTTTACTATAAATAGTTGTACTGTCTATATTGGATTCTTGGTTTCTTTTCCTTTGATTCACCTAAGACAGGTCTATCTAAATTCCACTACCATACGCTCAACCTGCGTAGTAGTGAAGAATCCGGTATTTAAATTAGATCACTGTATTGGTGCATATCTCTATAAGGGACATGAAGACCATATTGACTACTCGCACTGGTTATCATGAAACATCTTGTCATTATTATATGTCTAACAATATTTTCCCATTTTGTGCCAAATGTATTGGTGTTCAGTTTTTGTCTGGCCATGCTGAGATCGTCCAGGTGTCTCACCCACAGTAGTACGTCATCAGCGAGATGAGCTCCTTCACGCATGAAGGTCTGACCTTTCCAGCGAGTCACTTGATTGACTGGAAGTGATTGAGGACTTCGTAATGGGTCAGATCTGCGTTCTGAGGAGAATTCCGCTGGAGATGGACGTCTCTCTGTGGTGGAAGGACACTATTTCTGGACAGTGTGCGTGGTCTCTGACTGACCTAATGGACCTGGTGCAACGGGTCGTCCAGGGCCAGCTCCTCTACCAGCTCTGCCCAGGATGCCTACATATGGTGGGACTGGTGGGACTGGGTGTTCTGAGAGTCCGTCATCACCAGCCTCATTCCACTCCCTCAAATCTTCTACCCCTGCTGTTTCGGTGCTCAGCCCCCTGCAGGTGCCAACACTGTCGGGATTGAGACCCCAAGCATCCGCAAGGAATTACATGTACAGCCACGGCTTTCACAGTGACCCCTTGGAACTGTGTTGTTTGTCCCTCGGGGCCATAGGGGGGAATCTGTAAGCCGGTCATAAGGAACATTTGGTCTCATGCGCTGGTCAGCTTGCTGACTTCCCCCCTCCTACATTGTTAGCCCCCACCATTGGCACACATGCCTGTGGGGGAGAGCTAGAGAAGGATTTTCTCACATTCCAGAACAGGAATATTGGAGATGGTATAAAGATGTTTCATGATAATCCCAGGTCAGAATATAGTGATGTTTGGTGTTATTCTGATTGGTTCAGTGCGACTGGTGTAATGGTCTAGTTTTTGTAACAGTCTACCTTTTGATATCACAACCATTCAGGAGCCGAGGGGAAACTGGACAAAAAGTCTCTGTAGAAGCCAGGTGTTTTAGCCCCCTGCCGGGTGGGCCTGGCTGTAAATTATAGATGGGTGACTCACTTTTTAGAACTGGATTTCGGAGATAAGGAGAAGAAACCAAACAGTCTGGGATGTCTCCTTTCCTTTCATTCACCCAAATCAGGTTTATCCAAAAGGTATATTACCATGAGAGGCACAAAGACATATTTACAGCATAATGCAGTTATCATGAAAACTCCCAACTACAGCATTCATAGATATGATGGGGCTGCCATCTGTGAAGAGCCTGTGAGCTGGGGGTTGACTCTGCCATTTGTGAGGTGGGGGTTCTGGGGCGTGTCAAAAGGGACAAAGGACAATACTGTTTGTAGTACCTTTTGAGGAGTTCCAGACCAGTGACACCAAGAGGATAAAGGAGAGATATATGGTGGGTGGATGAGCGGTTCCCGGGCAATTAGGCCATGTGGGCCATTAAAACTCCCGGGAAAGGAATGTGTCTAACATCTTATGGCCCCACACCTGGTCACTTCCAGGGGGAAAGACTCCGGGCAGTACCACAGTGCCCTCCTTTGGGCACTGCTGTCATTACCCCAGGGACTACTCTCTTGAATGAAAACCTCAAAACTGTTGTTTAGATGGTAAATAGACCCGGTAACACCTTGAAAACATTGCCCATGTGATCCTTGTATTATTGCATTAAGTCTTATGTAATGGTAACAGGAATTGCATGTAAAATGGATAATCAGGAGGGAAGTTTCATGATAACTGCACCATAACAAAACATTAGGATAATCTGTTTGGTATGGATGTGATCCAGTAAAGTCAAGGAATCAGATGAGATACATTTCATACCAAATGGATTTTAATAAACCATAGTTTCAATAACTCAAGGGAAAACCTACACGTCCTCTCCTGGTAATCATCTCATTTTCCCTACTCAACAACCCCCAACGGTGGGGGTCTAAATTCCAGATTTGACCACCCCTCCAGGTTGATTTATGGCACTGCCGCCTGGTTTCAAACGTGTGATTTGGCATAAAAGCAAGGGAGACAGACCAATCTGGGAAGATCGTATTCGACTTCCCACACAACATGTCTTATGTAGGTATGCGTGTATGTAAGTATCGGGAACATCGCACTCGATTTCCCACACTGTGCATATTCTGTATATGTGTGTAGCGAAAGCAGGCTGGGTAAGATTCTTTACTCTATACTTTTTATTTTCTATTTGTCTAATTGTAATTGACTGATATTCTACGTTAACTGCCTACCTGTCTGCAAATAAACCATTTTGCTTGTAACTTGCGTGATCTCCATGACTCTAATTCATCTTGTACCTTTTCAGCCTAAATTACAACTGAAATACTCAGGGGGAAATGGTGGCCAAAAGACCGACCGATCGGCGGGGCGGTACACCTGTGATAGTTCTAAGTTGTGAGGCCAGCAATTTCTGTCCCTTAAAGGGTCGGGCGACGCAAGGCTCTTGTAATCTGGTGCGAAGGGAACCCATGGGCGTTACGCCGGTTCCTACCAAATTAGCTCTAAGGAGCCCAGACAATGCTACGCCGACCTGGGCTCGCAAATATCATGGCAGGTTTGCATGTATTGTGTTGATTGGACCCTCAGCCTCTGAGTTCTCCACCGAACTGAGATTTCAGCAGTAATGCTAATCCCGGGAGCATCTATTGAGTAATGGTGGCGCAGGTACAAGTCGAATGTAATCACTCCGGAGGTCCGCGTAAATTGCAAACCCAAATTTCTAAATTATATTTTAAATGGAGTCAGATCAACGAGTGGAACGAGAGTAACCACTAAGCTTTCAAAACAGCCCCGTTTACGAACGGAGAATATTAGGAATATTACTGATCTGTTTCAGGCCAGTTGTAAGCGGGATATGGGGCAGGTCAATCCATATCCGACCCGTGGCAACAGACCCAGTATATTCCTAAACATAATTGTGCGCTGTTCGTGTGCGGAGTTTGATAATTAAAATCTTTCATTCAACAGCCAGGAAAGAACACGTCGTCCCTTCACCTCCAGCTATTCCCTCATTGGTCTAGCTGTGCAGGTTCTACAATACGTCTGATCGGTGATGTGCTGGATGAGCGTTTATTAAAATCAGCGATCATACGTCTGATCGGTGATGTGCAGGATGAGCGTTTATTAAAATCAGCGATCATACGTCTGATCGGTGATGTGCTGGATGAGCGTTTATTAAAATCAGCGATCATACGTCTGATCGGTGATGTGCTGGATGAGCGTTTATTAAAATCAGCGATCATACGTCTGATCGGTGATGTGCTGGATGAGCGTTTATTAAAATCAGCGATCATACGTCTGATCGGTGATGTGCTGGATGAGCGTTTATTAAAATCAGCGATCATACGTCTGATCGGTGATGTGGAGGATGAGCTTTTATTAAAATCAGCGATCATACGTCTGATCGGTGATGTGCAGGATGAGCGTTTATTAAAATCAGCGATCATACGTCTGATCGGTGATGTGCTGGATGAGCGTTTATTAAAATCAGCGATCATACGTCTGATCGGTGATGTGCAGGATAAGCGTTTATTAAAATCAGCGATCATACGTCTGATTGGTGGGCATGCAGGCCATTCAGGACTGGAAGAGCAGACATATTGTCTGAGTGACAGATCAGGGAACAAACCGCTCCAGTCGTCACTCTGAAGATGAGACTCTGGGACTCTTTCTGTTACTTTATCCACTTTACCTCCAGGTCAACTCCTCATCAACTCAGGTCACATGGCTGGGATGGCTGTGGTGATTGGCTCTTCAAACGTGCGCTCAAAATGATCATTCATTTGACATTCTGTGACCTGGATATGCAAAACACCCCCATGTCTTCATATCGCATACAAGGTATCGTCAAAATTCCATTTATTTTTCTTAACAAGCTGTAATTTGTTACAACTAAGACATTTGCTGGATTAAAAGGCTTTTTATCGGCATGTTTAACCTTAGCTATTGATTTTATGGGCCGATTGTTATAACCTGTCGCAATTGTTACATTTATTTTAATTTATTTGTGGATGTGGACGCAGAAACATCGACCAATTTAAATTCGATTTCTAAACTGGCACACAATTTTAGTTTTTGCGAAAAGATTTTGAGCAGTAATTAGGCAACATACCTGGATTACTGTGCAAATAGGCTAGGCCCTTTTCCCTGCCTATACGCATTATCGTGGTTGCCAACCAATTTAGTATTTTGGCAAGCAATGTGATTTGCAGAATGTGAATTTATTTGAGGTGCAATCATGGTTCTGTATGCCATCGGCACTGGCATTTGCGTTTCAGTACTGGGCAAGACTTACACACCACTGGTAGTTCATAAATGAAGTTCATTTAAACTATAAATAACAAAAAAAGAACACAATATAATTATGATTCATGTTGCAATGGTAAAACCTGCTATTTGTGGTAGTACATATATTGCAGCAGCTCGTCTGGTCTTCAACCTTCCCAAATACTCACACGTCACCCCCCTGCTTACTTCCCTCCACTGGCTGCCTGTCATGGCTCGCATCAAATTCAAAACATTGGTGCTGGCCTTCCAAGCAGTTAAAGGGTCTTCCCCAGCTTATCTACAAAAAATCATCAGACCCTACACCCCTGCCAGACCTCTTCGTTCAGCCTCCACAGGCCGCTTGGCACCTCCCCCTCTCTGAACCTCCACCTCACGCTAACTACTGTCTGTTCTGGCTCCACGGTGGTGGAACGAACTCCCCGTTGAGGTCAGAACTGTAGAATCTCTCCCCACCTTCAAACGCAAGCTGAAGACACACCTCTTCAAGCAGCACCTCTCCCCATCCCTCCCTACCTCCCTATGAACCTTAATTGTTGTCTCTGTGACTTGCTTTGTGCATCGGTATTTTTAGTTGGCTAGGTAAGCAGTGTTTGGATAGTTAAGTTTTGTCACTTTTGCTCTGTTTCTTTGTTTCTTTGTTAAAAAAAATAAAAAAATTGGCCCTTGTCCCTATCTTTGTTGTACAGGTAGCAGTTGAAACTTTCAGCAAACTTATCTCTGGTTATGGGTATGCACTTTGTTGTACGTCGCTCTGGATAAGAGCGTCTGCCAAATGCCAATAATGTAATGTAATGTAATCCTCAGGATAGATGCATGCAGTGCATTTCATCTTCCTGTAGATGGCGATATTGCTACTACAGTAAAGGAGTCAAACTTGCATGTAAATTTGAGGTATGTCCCAAGATATGTTATGAAGCAAGAAACAATAATTATGATATTCACAGCTGTGAATGAACAAATTGAATTTGTACATGTGCTTATGTGTGTGCATGCGTGTGTTTGGAGGCATGCGTGTGTGTGTTAGTGTGTCTGTTTATCAGACCGTGTGTATACAGGAATCTTTACCAAACATATAACTAAACTTCATTTTCGGATTTATGTTGGAATGGATAAGATCAGGAATTAGCCTATGCTTGTAAAAACAAAAAAGTGCTATGATGTTTATTTTATGTTAAAGTTTTGTGTTTAAATAAAGGACCATCAAAAAGTCTCTCTTGCTCTCTCTCACATACAAAGAAAGAAAGAAAGAAAGAAAGAAAAAAAACACAGGACTCAGGTTCTAAGGTATTTCATTTATTCATAGCATTTATGAACAAAGGAATAATAAACTGTACATTATTGGCATCATCCTCATCATCATTATTTAATCAATATTATTATTACTTTTGCATTTCCAAGGCAGAATTTCTAGACAGTGGTTGAGAGTATGTTTCCATTTCCCTGATTGCAGTTAGTAACAGTGTTTATTTTAAACTAATAAAACTAAAGCAAAGCAGAAAAGAGATTTAGCTTTAATCATTTGAAGAGGAGAACCCAGCACTCATAATGCAGACCTGCTCTTCCTGTTCTGTTCTGTTTGGGGCGAATCAGGGTTTAAACCTGCTACCTCACACCTGCTGTACATCACCTCTCCTGGGACCAAATGCACAACTTAGGGCCTTTTTCACAAAGCAGGAATACGGGGTCAGCTTGGTAGTAAAACACAGAACCATCTTGAAACACGGACTCGAGTAAAAAGAGCTGTTCCAGGTTTTACTTATCCAAGCAAACTCTGTATTCCTGCTTTGTGGGTTTTACTCAGTGCACTTATCCAGCTAACTCTGTAATCCTGCTCTGTGGGTTTTACTCAGTGCAGTTATCCAGCTAACTCAGTAATCCTGCTCTGTGGGTTTTACTCAGTGCAGTTATCCAGCTAACTCAGTAATCCTGCTCTGTGAGTTTTACTCAATCCTGCTTTGTTATACAGGCCCCAGGTGTGCCTTTCTAAGACCGGACGGATGATCTCTTTTTCTGCTGGTTATTGTTCTCCACATTTACGCCCTGCCTGGTCAGGATTGGTCCACCGCTATTGGCCTGAATGTCCATAGAAGTGTGCACACCTGAGTTCAGTCAGGTACGCCTCACACAAACCCACACAGGTACACATTTACATTTTTTTAAATTTCAGTCATTTGGCAGACGCTTTTAATCCAAAGTGATTTACAAGTGCATAGGTTCTACCACAAGTCAAAGCATCACATCCAGAACTAGGAAAATACACCTGGACTGCTGTTCTAAACATCTAGTCGTCATCATAAGTGCAATTTTTTTTTTTTTTTTTTTTTTTTTGGGGGGGGGGGGGTTAGACAGGGATAGGGGTATCAGAAGGGGGGGGGGCGGGGTAAATCAGGAGGGAGGACTAAGGTAGAGTTTGAAGAGGTGTGTTTTTAGTTTTACACAGTGCGGGGTGCCACCTGAGAGGCACCTGAGGCTTGGCCCCGTTGTAGCCAGAGCTCCGAATCTTACACTGCACAGGGAGGGGTGTGGCTTAAACACCCCAAACATGAAGAGGGTGTGGCTATACATCAACAGTGCTGCTGTCCACCCTTGGCCCCACCCATGTCATGTGACCACACCCTCCATCCAAGAAAAAAGAAAAAGAAAAGAATATCACAACACCACATACATATATAACCGTATGTTACTTAGTATGCAAGAAGAAACAGAATTTTTATCAACAGGAACCAAAGTTAAATGAAATTTCTGATTTCATTTTAAAAATACTTTTTTTACAGGTACTTTTTTTAAAAGTAGGTAAGTAAGCAAGTTCCTGTCTGCACTTAATACTTCAGAGAGCAAACTGTCTTTTAATGCGAGTCTTTGGGGAACTGGGGGAGACTGCCCTTGTTCATCAGGTGCACACAGGTGCACACAGAATAAAAGCAGTGTTCATTTCCAATCAGAGAGTGTAACAGGCCTGTTTAAAGCAGGTGTGTGCCTTCTGCACGATATCTCAACGAGAACAGAGTTTTAAAGCCATGCAGCCCCCATACCACAGCGCTTTAGACGACCAGCAGCTCCAGTCCACATGTATATATATAAAATATAATACAAGTCTCAAAATGACCGCCCCATTACATTTCCTTAAAGAATTATAGAAAAACAACAATAAAAGCACAAGTCGTGGCTTATTTTACCTCACAAAGTGCTTTTGTTAGCTTAGCTCTCTAAATATACTCATTTCATTGTAGTGAATGGCAGATTCCCCAGCAGAAGTAGGCTACTCCTACCGACACAAAAACAGACCACTAACGTAAAATAATAAAGAAAATACAAAAAAAAAAAAATTTTCCACATGGAGTGGATGGTTTACGTGACATTTGGGGGGAAATGAGTTTAATTTGTGATGACAGTGATGATTTAAAAATGAACAGAACAACTAGATGAAAGAATAGTGCACATTTTAAGTCTCCAGTTTTTATACACAAAGCGGCAGGCACACCTGAGCCTAGTTTTGGTGGTCATCTCCCCTCTTTGACCACAAGAGAGAAACCTTGCGCCCACTGCCTGTGAATTCGACAAAACTCCTCAGAGACAAAATGTTTTGGTCCTCCCTGTGCAAGAGGCTATGGCTTTCAGCAGCAGCCAGAGTAAAGTCTTTCTGAAATTGAGAAAAATACTCAAAGAAGCTGTAACTTTAAGAGAAATTAAAGACAAACACCTTTCTTGCAAAAACACACAGACTTCTTGCTTTCTATCTTCCCGTGGTTCCACTTATTCTCTTTGGGGCATCTTTCTCCTCTTCTTCTCCCTCTCTCTCTCCATCCGTCTCACGTTCTCTCACTTTCTCTCACTTTCCTCTTCTCCCTCTCGACAATTCCACTGAATTAATCTTCCTCTCGATTGGCCAATGAGAGGCCAAGTCGTCCCGCCGCTCTGATTGGTCAGTCCACTGATCAAGGGGGTGGAGATAGGGACACTTGATCTGTATTTGGAGACTGGGCGCCACCTGCAGGAAGAGAGAGGAACTTTTCAGAGATGCAGTCGGAAGCACAGACTGGAGAATTCAGCATCGTAACTGAAATGACCCCACAGAGAGGTTACAAGATCTGCTGCTGCATGTAATCCCGCTTTCCCCACAAACTAAACAATACATATATATTGGGCGGCCTGTAGTGTGATGGTTAAGGTAAATGACTGGGACAGGCAAGGTTGGTGGTTCTAATCCCGGTGTAGCCACAATAAGATAAGAACAGCCGTTGGGCCCTCGAGCAAGGCCCTTAACCCTGCATTGCTCCAGGATTGTCTCCTGCTTAGTCTAAACAACTGTATGTCGCTCTGAATAAGAGTGTCTGCCAAAGTGGTTTAGGCAGAAAGACTTTTGAGAAGTACTTTTGATTTTTGTTTTTGTGTTTTGACTCTTTTTGAAAAATCCATCTTGCTGATTATACCGAGAACTTCCTGCTGTGTGCTGTGCTTGTACAAATAATTGTAATCATGCTTTAAACATTTTTTAATAAATCGTCATAATAATACAATAGAACAATAAACTCAATTACATTTGATTCTGCTGAAGAGAGAAGAGCTCTTGTCCTGTCCGACCAGGAAAACGCAGTCTTGCTGTTATTCTGACTGAATGATGTCAGAGCCATAGGTGAAGGGTGTAAACCCCATGCTAACCCAATGATGGAATTTAGCCAGGGCCGAAGGGGTTTGCATGCTTGTCCTTCTGGTGTTGCTAGAAGAATATTATTAGGGTTAAATAGTAATGACCGCTATGCAGAGAGTCTAGATCAGCTAATGAATAAACCACGTTACAAAGACAGTAGTACCACTCTGCCTTCCGCTCTTTACTGGTCCGGGCTGACCAAGAATCTCCACAGTAGGGCCAATACATTCACCTTCGTTATCTGACTCCATTTAAGATATAATTAAGAAATTTGGGTTTGAGACATACGCAAACCTCGGGAGTGGTTACACTCGACTCTTACCTGCGCTACCATTACTCGATATATGCTCCCGGGATTAGCATTATTGCTGAATCTCAGTTTGGCGGAGAAACTCAGAGGCTGAGGGTCTAGCCAACACAAGACATGCACTATATCGACATAATAGTTGCGAGCCCAGGTTGGCGTGCATTTAGAGGGCTCCTTTGAGCTAACTTGACAGGAACCGGCATAGAAACGCCCATCGGTTCCCTTCGCATCAAATTACAAGAGCCATGCACCACCAATCCTTTGGGCCGAATTTGGCTGCCTTTCCCAGCTTGAAAACACCACTAAAGTAACAAGCCACTGATCAGTTGGTTTTTGGTCAATATTGTCCCCCTAAGTATTCAGTCATAATTTAGGCTGAAAAGGGTACAAGATTAATTACAGTCATGGAGATCACGCAAGTTACAAACAAAATAATTTATTCGCAGACAGGTAGGTTATTAGCTTTAGAATACCAATAGTCAATTACAAAATACACAAATTAAGAATAGAGATAGAGTAAATAATCATACCTAGTCTGCTTTGGCTACACACAAACAGAGAATGTACATATAGAACGTGCATAGTGTGGGAAGCCGGTTACGGTCTTCCCTATACATACACAAAAACATATACATACACAGAATCTGCAGTGTGGGAAGTCGATTGCGATCTTCCGCTGCTACACATACATATACATACAATATGCCGTGTGGGAAGTCGAATGCGATCTTCCTGATTCATACATATACGTACAATATGCCGTGTGGGAAGTCAAATGCGATCTTCCCAGATCGGTCTGTCTCCCTTACTTTTATGCCAAATCATATGTTTGAACCAGGCAGCAGTGCCATAAATGAACCTGGAGGGGTGGTCAAATCTGGAATTTAGACCCTCACCCTTGGGGGTTGTTAACTAGGGAAAATGAGATGATTCCCAGAGAGGACATGTCGGTTTTCCCTTGAGTTACTGAAACTATGGTTTATTAAACTCCATTTAATATGAAATGTATCTCATCCGATTCCTTGATTTTACCGGATCACATCCATACCAAACAGATTACCCTTATGTTTTATTATGTTGCAGTTATCATGAAACTTCCATCCTGATTATCCATTTTACATGCAATTCCTGTTACCATTACATAAGACATAATGCAATAATACAAGGATCACATGGGCAATGTTTTCAAGGTTTTACCGGGTCTATTTACTATCTCAACAGCAGTTTTGAATATTTAATCTAGGAGAGCAGTCAAATGAGGGCACTGTGGCATTGTCCGGAGTCTTTCCCCTTGGAAGTGACCAGGTATGGGGTCACGGGAGAGGTCACCAATGTTCTGGAGCTCACTCTCTTCCCTGTGACCTAACTGCCCTGAAACCACTCATACATCTTCCCCTTATCTCCTTCGGCGCCGATGGCCTGAACCTCCCCAAAGGTAGTCCAAACAGTATTGTCCTCTGCTCCTTTGACACATACCAGAAGCCCCAGCTCTCAGGTTCCTCACAAATGGCAGCCCTTCCTGAGTCCCACTTTGCCTTTGGATACCCAGGGTTGTAGGGCTGACTGTGGGTTGAGATGTGTTCTCTAAGGAGCGGATCAGATGTCGGATGGTCATGGGGAAAAGGTTGCAAGATATTATAGCTATGAATGATGTAGCTATAAGTTTTCATGATAACTGCATTATGCTGTAAATATGTATTTGGGTGAATTAAAGGAAAGGAGACAAAACCCCAGATTGCTTGGTTTCTTCTCCGTATCTCCAAAATCCAGGCCTTTGTTCTTGACCCAAAAAAATGGGTCACCCATTTACAGCCAAACTCCCACCAGTGAAACAAATGACTTCTACAGAGACAGCTTTTGCCCCGTTTTCCCTCGGCTCCTTGATGGTTATGATATCAAAGGTAGACTGTTACAAAAACTAGACGATTACACCAGTCGCACTGAACCAATCAGAATAACACCAAACATTACTATATTCTGACCTGGGATTATCATGAAACATCTTTATGCCGTCTCCAGTATTCCTGTGCTCAAACCCTGCAAGGAATGTGAGAGGGCCCAGGAAGGCGCCTCCAGGAGCCCTTCTCTAGCTCTCCCCCACAGGCATGGGGGCCAAAAGGTGGGGGCTAACAATGTATGCTCTGGGAGGGGGAAGTCAGCAAGCTGACCAGCGCATGAGACCAAATGTTCATGATTTCCAGCTTATAAGGGTGTTGCTGAAATAATAAAAATAACTTTTTCCACCACAAAAAAATTAAAAGGATGATGGATAAATTACACCTCTGTACTGTTTGGATGGCTGTACTCTATGTATTGTTAATAATAATAAAATAAAAAACTATCACTTAAAATAAAAAATGCACATTGGCCCCAATCAGGCACAAAGCAAATCACTGAAGTTGTTTTCTTCTGTGCATTCAGTTTATAAAAATGTGGAAGTACGGAAGGGCTGTGGCAGCCAGAAGCTGAGCTCATTCTATATTTATATTTACTGCAACTAGTTTCTTCTCATCTTCAGTCCTGCTGCTCTGTCAGTCAGGCTGTTTTACTTTCATTTTGCAAATCACTGAGCCCTGATCCACAAAGCCCCAAACCTCTCTCCTGGTAAGTGTTTATTTATTGAATTTCATCAAAATTATGTTCCAATATTTTTTTGGGACAAGAATTGAAATTTGGATCAAATTTACAAAGAAAGTGCATTTACTGGTGAGAAATTATTGTAACTGTAAAAATTGACTGTTTATTAAAAATAATAGGAAAAGGGGCACGGAGGTGACCGACTGTGTGCTCTTACAATGAGAGTACAGACAATACCCACACAGTGTAACAGCGCAATAACTCGCTGTGTGCTCTTGTGTAGCATCTGCTACAATGAGAGTGTAGAGAATACTCACACAGTGTAACAGCACAATAACTCACTGTGTGCTCTTGTGTAGCATCTGTTACAATGAGAGTATAGACAATACTCAAACAGTGTAACAGCGTAATAACTCACTGTGTGCTCTTGTGTAGCATCTGTTACAATGAGAGTATAGAGAATACTCACACAGTGTAACAGCGCAATGACTCACTGTGTGCTCTTGTGTAGCATCTGTTACAATGAGAGTGTAGAGAATTCCCCCCACATAAGTAGTTATTATTCTAATGTATGGTTTGTGTTCATTTGTTTCTTGTCTTCTTTCATGTTAAATATTGTTTAGTGTTGAACGTATGTTTATATATATAGATGCTTTTGTAAAAGCATGTGTGCATTAGTGTTCTGCAGTGGGTTGGTTGCATTTTCTCCTGGATTAGTTAAGTATTATTTGTTTGCTTGCTGTTTCTAAATTCAGTTTAGTTGTCATTATAGTGTTCTGCTGTGTATTTGTTTGTCTGTTTGTTAGCTAATACAAGTGGTGTTTATTTAGATTACAGTGAAACTGGGTTAGGTGTTTGTTTCTCTCAGGTAAGCTAGGCTATTAAGTTAGGCTATTGTTTTACTGGCTGGCAGGCCACAGCTTTTGTTGTAGGAGGAGCCAATAGTTTGCACCCTGCTCAGGGTATAATTACTGGCACACATGAACTCACTTCAGTGTGCATTAGTGTTCTGCAGTGGGTTGGTTGCATATTCTGTATTCAGCATCAGTGTTATTTAAGCAGTTGTGTAGCGCACCAGCGGCAGCTGTGTGCGGCAGCCTCAGCTACTTGCCTCGGCGTACGAAGTCGCAGGTGTACAAAGTCGGGGGTGTCTATCTACGGGTGTCCATCGAGGCTGTCTTAGAGCCTGATGTTTGATTTTGTTTTTGCTGCCTGCCCTCATTCCACTGTGTAGTATTCCTCTTGTCCTCCCTAGTTCCCTCCATGTGTTTCCTTCCCATCCCTGTCCTCTCTCCTCTCCCCAGGTCCCAGTCAGGTAGGAGGTTCGCCTCCCGCCAACATGGGCAGAATATCTCTAACCTCATCTTCCCTCCCAGATCTGCTGGTATTGATCTCTGTGTGGCTGGTGGCCTCTGGAACTGCCAGTCCGCCGTCCAGAAAGCAGACTTCATATCTGCCTATGCCTACCACCTCAACCTTGACTTTCTTGCTTTAACTGAAACGTGGCTTTCACCAGAGAACACGGCCACCCCGGCTGCCCTTTCCTCTGCCTTCTCTTTTTCCCACACACCCAGATCCTCTGGCAGAGGAGGTGGCACAGGTCTCCTAATCTCATCCTCTCCTCTGTCCTCATCTTCCTCGACCTGTCAGCCGCCTTTGATACAGTCAACCATGAGATTCTGCTCTCATCGCTGTCTGGGATGGGTGTCACAGGTTCTGCACTCGCTTGGTTTTCCTCCTACCTCTCTGGTCGCTCCTACCAGGTGACTTGGAGGGGCGCAGTCTCCGACCCTCACCCCCTACGAACTGGAGTCCCGCAGGGCTCGGTTCTTGGGCCTCTCCTCTTCTCGCTATACACCATGTCTCTTGGTTCTGTTATCTCTTCCCACGGCTTTTCTTATCATTCCTACGCTGATGACACCCAACTCTTCATTTCCTTCCCCCCCGACACCCAAGTCACCACACGGATCTCTGCCTGCTTGGCTGATATCTCTGCGTGGATGACTTTCCACCACCTGAAGCTCAACCTTGCCAAAACTGAGCTTCTCTACATCCCTGCTAAGTCCTCTCCTTCAATCAACCTCTCATTGACTGTTGAGGACTTTGTAGTTTCCTCCTCCCGTACGGCAAAGAATCTTGGGGTGACTCTTGATGACTGCCTCACCCTGGCTCCACAAGTATCCTCCACTGCCAGAACCTGCAGGTTCTTTCTGTATAATATACGCCGTATCTGTCATCTCCTGACTGAGAAAGCCACCCAGCTCCTAGTCCAGGCGCTCATTATTTCCCGCCTGGATTACTGCAACTCCCTCCTAGCCGGTCTCCCAGCGTGTGCCATCAAGCCCCTCCAGCTGGTCCAGAATGCTGCAGCCCGCCTGATCACCAGTCTGCTCATGTCACCCCGCTTCTCATTGGCCTCCACTGGCTTCCTATTGCCGCACGCATCCGTTTCAAGGCCCTAGTGTTGGCATTTCAGGCTGCTAAGGGGACTGCCCCACCTTACATACAATCCCTGATCACTCCCTACTCCCCAGCTAGACCACTCCGGTCTGCTAGCTCTGGTCGCCTTATGGTTCCCTCTCTACGTGCACCTGGCGGGCGAGCTGCACGTTCACGCCTGTTTTCCGTTCTGGTTCCTCAGTGGTGGAATGACTTGCCCACCACTGTCAGAACAGCAGCATCCCTCCCCCAATTTCGACGCAGACTCAAAACCCACCTTTTCAAACTCTACCTTAGTCCTCCCTCCTGATTTCCCCTGCCCCTCCTTTCTGACATCCCTATCCTTGTCTAACCCCCCCCCCCCCCCCAAAAGAAAAGAAAAAAATAAATAAATGAATGCACTTATGATGACAACTATGTTTAGAACAGCATTTCATGTGTATTTTGCTAGTTCTGGATGTGATGCTTTGACTTATGGTAGAACCTATGCACTTGTAAGTCACTTTGGATTAAAAGCATCTGCCAAATGATTCAAATGTAAATGTCAATGTAAAACAAAATGTAATGTTCTGTCATACCAATAAAGCAACTTGAATTGAATGGAAAGAGTGAGAGAGAGAGAGAGAGCGAGAGAGAAAGAGAGAATTTTAGATGTAGATTTTAAATTTTATGATGAAGTTTCTCTTCACACCCAGCTTTGAACCTGAGACAGAGTTCAGTACAGTTGTTATGAAGACATCATCTTCATTTATGTTCATTTAATCCATGATCTGTTGTGTTTGTCTGTGTGTGTTTGTGTGTGTGTATGTTTTTCAGGTGTTCTTGGCCAGGACGGATGGGGAGTGACTTACACCCCTGAGAGAATCTGTGCCTTAAAGGGGTCTTCAGTAGACATGCGCTGTGCTTACTTTCATCCCACATTTTATTACAAATTTTGGCTTTTTGGAAGAAATTACACAGTGGAGAAAGCATCCTGGTTTATTCGCTGGCGCCCTCCACAGGAGCCTGAAGACCTGTCCCTGGACCCAGAGTACTCTGGTCGTGTGGAGTACCGTGGGAATCAGATCAGTGACTGCACTTTTAGAATAAAACAACTGAGAGAAAGTGATTCACAAACATATCTTTTCAGGTTCCTGACAAACCATGATGGAAAATACACGGGCCGACCTGGTGTCTCATTGACAGTTACAGGTAACCATTTAATGTGATGAGCTCATAGGATTCTTCTCCCATATCTATGAATGGAAGACTGGGGAAGGGAGGGATGTTTGTACAGTTTTAATTTGTTTGCAGCTCTACAGGTGAGGGTGAATCCTGGCTCAGTGACAGAGGGACAGAGTGTAACACTGACCTGTAGCACCACCTGCACTCTGACTGGCAGCCCAGTCTTCACCTGGTACAGGGACGGGTCTCCTCTGTCCTTCACCACCCAGACACACCAGCTCACAGCCAGCAGTGAAGATGGAGGCACATACTCCTGTGCTGTAAACGGATCTGAGCTTCTCCCCTCCACTGCAGTGGCTCTTACTGTGAACTGTGAGTCCAAGAGGCCAGACTTGTGTGTTTCACACTATTGGTAATGTTATCTTTACTGTAGAAATGTTTGACACATCACACAGGTTTCAAAGCATTCAGCCTAAATGTACTGTTAAATTCTACTGAAATAGAGGAGGGCAGTTCAATGACTCTGACCTGCATTAACCAGGCCAACCCTCCAGTGCAAAGATACACTTGGTTTAAGAACACTGGATCTTTTAGCTTAGCGATACTAGAACCAAGATGGAGTCAGAAATACACCATTGAAAAATGGCCGGGTGATGGAGAGTACTACTGTGTGGCATGGAATTCAGTTGGCCGAGGCAGATCTCCTGATATATATTACATTACATAACATTACATTATTGGCATTTGGCAGAGCGACGTACAGTTGATTTGACTAAGCAGGAGACAATCCTCCCATGGAGCAATGCAGGGTTAAGGGCCTTGCCTAAGGGCCCAACGGCTGTGCAGATCTTATTGTGGCTACTCTGGGATTCAAACCACCAACCTTGCCTGTCCCAGTCATTTACCTTAACCACTACACTACAGGCCGCCCTATATACATCTCAATGTGCTGTGTGAGTAATTCTGCACTGTCATTTACAACGATTTGGATGGGCAGCGTCTTGCGTGGAAATACATACTAGTCTGTTTTACTTGCCCATATACCTTCATTCCCATTATAGTCTCATAGCTACACTGAACACTATTTTCATCTGTAAGGATTGTCGTACAAAAGTGATATAGGGCTGGGCAATGTCTATAAAAAATGATACTGTCTCTTTAAACATTGTGGTACAATATACATACACTGAGCACAAACATTTCTTCCCTCTTACAGACCCTCCTAAAGGAGTTTCAGTATCAGTGAGCCCCTCTGGTGAAATGGAGGGGGGCAGTTCAGTGACTCTGACCTGCAGCAGCGATGCCAACCCACCAGTGCAGAGATACACCTGGTTTAAGGAGACTGGAGCTGGAGTCTGGCAGGCAGGATCAGGACAGAGTCTGACCATTTCTAAATTCAGTTTCTGGAGCAGTGGACAGTACTACTGTGAGGCAAAGAACACCCACGGAGCCCAGAACTCCACTGCTCTCCTGCTCACAGCGCAAGGTAAGGCCAGAATTCTGTTTCAATGTTTCTATTGATCTCCAGCAGTTACCTTGTAGGTTGTGAATTTCCCGATGAAAAGGAAAATGATCAGATATCAGATTAACTTTAAAAATGCAGTTAAATGTAAAAGTATTGTGACTATGTACCATGAGGGCTGTGATTCCTACACGGAGCACACAACATGGATGTAAATGTAAAATTAAAGTCTGCCTTTTAACCCTTGCGTAGTCTTAACATTCTGTATACTCTTGCCCTAAGGGTGAAAAATCACCCCTAAAATAGAGCAATTTTTTTTTTTTTTTTTTTTTTTAGATTTTCCCCTTTTTCTCCCAATTTGGTAGCCAATTGTACCCTAATCCAATTAGTGTTAGCTGGGGGATACATCGGCCACACCCCGTCCCTCGGCGGCCCAAAGGAGAGCAACACGCTTTCTTCAAGCCGTGTCGTCTCATTCTCGTGACCGTGATTCTGAGGCACCCGGGGTGCTGTTGTGGGTGGCGATCTGCTAACCCTGCCAAGTCCCTCCCTCTGGAGCAGCGAGCCAATTATGCTGCTCCATGAGAACCAGCCAAACTTGGCTTTAGGTAGAACCGGGAATCAAGCCCAGGTCCTTGGTGTGCAACTGCAGCGAACTGCAACCACAAGTCCGCTGCATCTTAGCCTGTTGCACCACCATGGCTCCTAAGCGGAATTGAATTTTGAACTCTAAATCTATTTTGCATGAAGAAACAACCTGTCATTCATCACAACCTTTCATCAAATTTCAAGTCCCCCATAAACTTCCTAAACTTAATATTTTATATTTTATATTTTGCACTTTAACAATACTTCATATACCCCGCTTCAGCATTATGTTGTATTGTATATATTTACTTATTTTTACCTAGATCACATTCCACCTTATTATATATGTATGTTCCTAATTTCTTTTTTTTTTTTTTTTGGGATCATTCTTTATGTTGTTTGCATGCACCCACAAACCACAGCAAATTCCTTGTACGTAAAACTACATGGCGAATAAAGAGATTCTGATACTGATTCTGATTCTAGAAGTTTGCATTAAACCGAGAGATTTGTAGTGATTTAACAGATTCCCTGTTTAATTCAGAGGACTAGGTAGGAATGTTACAGCGAGACGCCATTTTGAATATCAGTCACTTCTCTCCCCCAGCCTTTATAGTCCACAATCTGTTAAAATTATAATTATAATTGCATTCCTGGGACACCGGTTCTTCCAGTGATTCTGTGATCTATGATTAAATTCTGGGGGATCAGCAAGGGGTTGTGTGGCCACTCAGATGTAGGGGCCATGGTTAGTTGGCCAGGTAAAAAGAGCAAGTTTGGACCAGGATACTTTGATTAACAGCTGTACCTTTGGAAGTGCCATGGAAACGTTACTGACAGTGAATCAGGACCTCATTTCAACTTCCCAGCTGAAGAGCAGCACTTTCGCAGTGCCCGTCACTAAGAAGGCACACTGGATTTAATCAGGTTCAGATAGAAGAGTGCCCTCTACTGGCCCACCAACACACCTTCAAGTAGCAGCCATTTTCTCTCAAAGTATCACATACTGTGCCATGAACAAGTATTTGGCCCCTTCCTGTTTTCCTCTGTTATTCAATATTTGTAACACTGAATGGTTTCAGATCTTGAGACAAATTGTAATATTAGACAAAGGGAACCTAAGTAAACAGAAAACACAAACTGCTACACACACACACTCCTATAACACTGTTACACACAGAATATAACCCTGCTACAAAAACACTCCTATAACAGCGATACACACAGTATATAACACTGCTACACATACACACTCTTATAACACCGATACACACAGTATATAACCCTGCTACACACACACTCCTATAACACCCTTACACACAGTATAACCCTGCTACACACACACTCATAACTCATGTACATGCACATGAGTTATCTGTTATTGTATGGGAAGATGTTCTGTGTAAGTGCATCTGCTAAATGAATGCAATGTGCTGACTATGATGTAGGCACTGTGTAGTTTAGGCTGTGGCATGGTTCACATGTAATGAGTCATGTGTTCTTCTCTCTATTGCTCACATACTGAGACCATTTTTGCAGTTTCTGTCTGGGATTAACAATTTGACATGATGCATCATTTTATGTTTTCTCTTTACATCAGGAAATATCCTTTTATTATATGTACTGATGTATTATAGTTTATGTTAGTATCTTTTAACACACTTATGTTTTGAGTCTTCATTTTACATTGCTTTGTTTTATTGACTTAGCTCTTACATGTTCTGATTTGACCAATTTAAGATAATATTTTAGTCTTATGTTTAAATATGTTGCTTGATTGCGCATATTGATTAATTATGTTTTTTTAAGCATTATAAAGAACTGTAAACCTCTGGTATCTATGAATAAAGTTTATTATTATTTGAGAACATTATAAGGCCTTCATGTTCTGCCTGCAAAAAAAAACAAAAAACCTTTCAATTCACATGTAGTTCAGCTCACGTGGAAGAGAGCACAAAATACATCCAGTTGAAACAAACAGCTCAAGATTTGCCAGCTTGGAGGGCAGTAATTGCTGAATACCTTCTAATGGGGATGAAAGTATCAAAAAGCACAGCCACCAAATAAGTCCACACAATCCGTATGAAGAAAATGTGCATTTAAACGAGCCTTTTGGAACTCCACGTAGCGACATCACAACGATACGCTTGTTTGCTTCAGCTCGGTCCACCTTGTAACCGGAACAAATCAAATAACAGACTTCAGTTTGCTGGTGCTAACCAGCCAATCAGAACAGTGGTTCGTTAAGGTCAATGAGCCTTAAAGACACAGTCACTAAAACAGCCTGTTCTTGGTAAAGCTCCTGAGAGGTGCTGGAGAATGGACATTTAAAACTGCATCAAGAAAACCACCAAACACCACCATACCAGGACCTAAAAGATAACACTGGAAAATACACAAAATGGGACCTTAAAAATATTTTATTGAACTGTAATGCTCATGTGGCTATATTCTGTATTGATTTTTATTCTTGGGTACCAATACGGAATAATGATATTGCTTTATTTATATATACAAAGTGAGCACTTTATTAGGTTAAACCTGTAAACCAGTCCATTAGTACAAATATCTAATCATGATCTACGCTGTGAATAATTGGAAACCTGAAAACACCTTAATAGTGGGGCACGCAGACAGGGGAGTGACTAGACTGGTAAACATTCAGACGCAGACATAACAGGGGAGGACAATAGAGAACTGTAATGGAAAACATGAACCAGGTAACTATGAAAAATGAATAATAAACAAGAATAAACATGAAAACATACAGAACAAATACAGAAACATTACACCATCACATCTTTCATTCATGTAGTTTATTTCTGTGATGTGAAAGATGTAAAAAACTGTACAATAAATCATATACACTAAAAGCTGTCATCCTTCTGAGATGTGGGCAACTATTTATGTGAAGGAAGAGCCATGCAGCAGCCAAAATTAAACGCAACAGGATGTTCACTGGAACGGATCTACGCTGTGAGAAAATAAAGACAAGCAGAGAGAAGTTTGTGCCTTAACTTCCTCTGTGGTCTGTGGTCAGGTGATGCAAATCTGACAAGAAGCCATTCCACCCACAGCCACACAGAGTCACTGCACCCCACTCACTGGGCACAAGAGTACTATCACCTAATATTAAACATGCACCCTGCTCTCACTCAGACACAGAGCCCAGCAGAGCCAGAGAGATGTCTATTGACAGGTTTCCTGGTTAAGCCACAGACAAATGGTTGTCGGCACCTAGACCTCAAATCAAGGCCAGGAAAGGAAATTTAAATAGAGTGGGGGAAACAGACTGTGACTGTGAGAAAATAAAGACAAGCAGAGAGAGGTTTGTGCCTTAACTTCCTCTGTGGTCTGTGGTCAGGTGATGCAAATCTGACATGAAGCCATTCCACCCACAGCCACACAGAGCCCAGCAGAGTCCATCACTGGACCCCACTCACTGGGCACAAGAGCACTATCACCTAATATAAAACATGCACCCATCAGCTCTCACTCAGACACAGAGCCCAGCAGAGCCCCTCACTGGGCACAAGAGTACTATCACCTAATATAAAACATGCACCCATCAGCTCTCACTCAGACACAGAGCAAATTACTCGACTCATTTTCTTGAGCCCAGTTCAAAAACATGCCCACATTTTATGAACAGGGTCAGTGCGGCAGTGCTGTTCTCTCATTCAGTCCTGCTGCTCTGTCAGTCAGGCTGTCACACTCACGAGCACTTCCTGTCCACCTGGCAGGCCACCCCCTCTGCCATCCTTCACATCTTCTGCCCCTCGTGCTCCTGGCTGCCATTGGCTGCTGCAGTCGCTGTGGCTGTATCACAGAGGAGCCTCGCAGGAGAAAAGTAGAGTTGGTGGAATGCATGCTGGGGAGAATTAGTCAAAATTAGTATTAATCAAAATACAAAAGAGGACAGTCAAATTTTGGAAACATCTAAAAAAATAGCGACCCCAGCTCTTACCATTACAAAGCCCTGCATCATTTTTATGATGAAGTTTCTCTTCATACACAGCTTTGAACCTGAGACAGAGTTCAGTACAGTTGTTATGAAGATATCATCTTCATTTATGTTCATTTAATACATGATCTGTAATGAGGTGTGTGTGTGTATGTGTGTGTGTGTGTGTGTGTGTGTTTTTCAGGTGTTCTAGGCCAGTACAGATGGAGAGTGACTTACACCCCTGAGAGAATCTGTGCCTTAAAGGGGTCTTCAGTAGACATGCGCTGCACTTACTCATATCCCACATTTTATTCCATAAATTTAATAAAATATTATTACAGAGTGCAGAAAGCATTCTGGTTTATTCGCCGGCGCCCTCCACAGGAGCCTGAAGACCTGTCCCTGGACCCAGAGTACTCTGGTCGTGTGGAGCACCTTCGGAATCAGATCAATGACTCCACTTTTAGAATAAAACAACTGAGACGAAGTGATTCACAAACATATCATGGGTGACATGGCTCAGGCAGTAAGAGCAGTCGTCTGGCAGTCGGAGGGTTGCCAGTTCGATCCCCCGCCCGGGCCATGTCGAAGTGTCCCTGAGTAAGACACCTAACCCCGAAATGCTCCTGACGAGCTGGTCGGTGCCTTGCATGGCAGCCAATCGGTGTTGGTGTGTGAGTGTGTGTATGAATGGGTGAATGAGAAGCATCAATTGTACAGCGCTTTGGATAAAGGCGCTATATAAATGCCAACCATTTACCATTTATATCGCTTCAGGTTCCAGACTAACCATGATGGAGAATATACAGGCCTACCTGGTGTGTCATTGACAGTTACAGGTAACCATTTAATGCGATGAGCTCCTTTAGATATGCTAATGTCTGTTGACAGGTTTCCTGGTTAGGCCACAGACAAATGGTTGTCGGCATCTTGACCTCAAATCAAGGCCAGGAAAGGAAATTTAAATAGAGTGGGGGAAACAGGGTGACTGTGGGGACAAGCATTTGACAGTGTGAGAATAGGATCAGAGCTTGCATGTAAAATATTTTAACTCATTATATCTTGAAAACATCGAAATCTAACACCTCTAAGTGGACAGGCTACAGCAGCAGAAGACCACTATGTCTAAAGAATAAGTCTAATAAATACCTAATAAAGTGCTCACTGAGTGTTCGTTGTATTACATGTATTTTGGAAAATGCAACACTATGAATAAAGTTCATAATTCATTTTTTTATTTGTAGGGCATTCATGTTTTGAACTCCATCACATCTTTCATTCATGTAGTTTATTTCTGTGATGTGAAAGATGTAATAAGCTGTCAAATAAATCAGCCGTCATCCTTCTGAAATGTGGGCAACTATTTATGTTGCGGAAGGAAGAGTCATGCAGCAGCCAAAACTAAACGCAAGTTTGAAACATTGACATGAACATCAGCCACGGGATGTTCACCGGAACGGATCTACGCTGTGAGAAAATAAAGACAAGCAGAGAGAAGTTTGTGCCTTAACTTCCTCTGTGGTCAGGTGATGCACATCTGACATGAAGTAATTCCACCTACAGCTACACAGAGTCACTGCACCCCACTCACTGGGCACAAGAGTACTATCACCTAATATAAAACATGCACCCATCTCTCACTCAGACACAGAGCATTACATTACATTAATGGCATTTGGCAGACGCTCTTATCCAGAGCGACGTACAACAAAGTGCATACCCATAACCAGGGATAAGTTTGCTTTAAGACCCTAGAGGGAAGTACAATTTCAACTGCTACCTGTACAACAAAGATAAGGATGAGGGCCAATTTTTTATTTATTTCTTTTGAACAAAGA
This sequence comes from Conger conger, assembly GCF_963514075.1. Taxonomy (NCBI): domain Eukaryota; kingdom Metazoa; phylum Chordata; class Actinopteri; order Anguilliformes; family Congridae; genus Conger; species Conger conger. Next base: position 91,289,027 of record NC_083760.1, on the reverse strand, counting down.
AACAAACAAACAGAGCAAAAGTGACCACTATCCAAACACTGCTTACGTAGCTAACTAAAAATACCGATACACAAAGCAAGTCACAGAGACAACAATTAAGGTTCACAGGGAGGTAGGGAGGGATGGGGAGAGGTGCTGCTTGAAGAGGTGTGTCTTCAGCTTGCGCTTGAAGGTGGGGAGAGATTCTTCAGTTCTGACCTCAACGGGGAGTTCGTTCCACCACCGTGGAGCCACAACAGGCAGTAGTCGTGAGCGTGAGGTGGAGGTTCGGAGAGGGGGAGGTGCCAAGCGGCCTGTGGAGGCTGAACGAAGAGGTCTGGCAGGGGTGTAGGGTCTGATGATTGTTTGTAGATAAGCTGGGGAAGACCCCTTAACTGCTTGGAAGGGTAGCACCAATGTTTTGAATTTGATGCGAGCCATGACAGGCAGCCAGTGGAGGGAAGTAAGCAGGGGGGTGACGTGTGAGTATTTGGGAAGGTTGAAGACTAGACGAGCTGCTGCATTCTGGATAAGTTGGAGGGGTTTAGATGGTGGTTGTCCATCCAGCTCTGGATGTCCCTCAGGCAAGCAGAGATACGGGCTGAAACCTGCGTATCAGACGGCGGGTACGAGACGAAGAGTTGGGTATCGTCCGCATAGCAGTGGTAGGATAGCCCATGTGCAGTGATCACAGGGCCAAGGGAGCGAGTGAAAAGAGAAAAAAGAAGCGGGCCTAGGACTGAGCCCTGGGGAACTCCTGTGGCGAGGGGCAGAGGGATCGATACCGAACCAGCCCAGGCAACCTGGAAGGAGCGACCAGAGAGGTAGGACTCAATCCAGTCCAGGGCTGTGCCACAGATGCCCGTTGTTGACAGGGCAGACAGGAGGATGGAGTGATCCACAGTGTCGAAGGCAACAGAGAGATCTAGAAGAATGAGGACAGAGGAGAGGGAGGCTGCTCGTGCGGCATGGAGTGACTCACTGACGGAGAGGAGCGCAGTCTCTGTCGAGTGGCCCGATCTGAAGCCAGACTGATGGGGGTCTAGCAGGTTGTTGTTAGAAAAGAATGAAGAAAGTTGAGTAGAAGCGGCTCGTTCTATAGTTTTAGAAAGGAAAGGAAGTAGAGATACCGGGCGGTAGTTCTGGATGATGGAGGGATCCAGAGTAGGCTTTTTTTAGCAGCGGGGTGATGTGGGCCCTCTTGGAGGATGCCGGAAAACAGCCGGAAGACAGGGAGGAGTTGACAAGGGAGGTGACAAACGGGAGAATGTCAGGTGTGATAGTTTGGAGAAGAGAACAGGGGATCGGGTCAAGGGCACAGGTTGTGCGTTGAGGAGAGAGGAGAAAATAGAGAAAAGTTTCCGGGGGTTAGAAGCGGAGTTCTGAATTTGTGTTTGATACTAATTTGCTTTGGCGGCAGTGACAGCGGAAGAGAGAGACTGGTAAGTCGTGAGGTCTGAAGCGTCTCTGGATTTCCTCCACTTCCTCTCCGCTGCGCGGAGGCTGGCCCTGGAGGTACGGAGGGTGTCAGATATCCAAGGGGACGGGTGAGATGTGCGAGGCGGCTTTGAGACAGGGGGACAGAGGGAGTCAAAGGCGGAGGAGAGAGATGAAAGGAGGGTGGCAGATGCAGTCAGCGGGGAGTGAGGCGGTGACAGTGGTGGCAAAGGAAGAGGGTGAGAGGGAGCGTAGGTTACGGCGGGCTGAGGAAGGGTAGGTGGGAGGAGGATGGGGAGGAAGAGGGAGGGAGAATGAGATGAAGAGCAAATTACTCAACTCATTTTCTTGAGCCCCGTTCAAAAACATGCACACATTTTATGAACAGGGTCAGTGCGGCAGTGCTGTTCTCACATTCAGTCCTGCTGCTCTGTCAGTCAGGCTGTCACACTCACGAGCACTTCCTGTCCACTTGGCAGGCCACCCCCTCTGCCATCCTTCACATCTTCTGCTCCTCGTGCTCCTGGCTGCCATTGGCTGCTGCAGTCGCTGTGGCTGCATCACAGAGGAGCCTCACAGGAGAAAAGTGGGCAGAGGAGGTCTGAATGCTGCCCAATGAAGAACAACAATATAGAGCCAGTTGCATTTTGTTTCAGCGCCTGTTTTTATTTCCCCTCCTTGAACTGCGGGATTGAGAAAAGTGCCACATCAAAGGTAGGAAATACTCACAATACACACATAATACACCTCTGTACAGCAAGTGTGACTGCACTTTGTGGATTCTTTCCAAAAAAGAAAAAAAAAGATGACATAACACTCATTTAGCAAACCACTGAGCCCTGATCCACACTCTCTCCTGGTAAGTGTTTTATCATATTATTGAATTTACTCAACGTTTTGTCACAATGTTGTGGTGCAGGAAAATAAAACCGGGATCAAATATGAAAATAAAGTGCATTTTCCTGCTGAAATGACTGCTGTTTGTTCCATACAAATCAGCCTGTCTGTTACAATGAGAGTATAGAGAATACTCAGTGTAATGCAGCACAATAACTCACTGTGTGCTCTTGTGTAGCATCTGATACAATGAGAGTCCAGAGAATACTCACACAGTGTAACAGCACAATAACTCACTGTGTGCTCTTGTGTAGCATCTGTTACAATGAAAGTATAGGGAATATTCCCACATGGTTCTTCCTTGACATTCATTTTTACAGTGTGAAATATTAACTCATATCTGTATTCATGTCTCATATATGTGATGCAGCCATGCTCTTCAACACCTTTATAGCCCTCCTGTCTGTGTCAGGTAAAGTGCTTGTTAAAGTTTTTTGTTTTAATGCAGTTATGATATTTCAGTATGTTCCAGCGTCTTAGGGACAGTGAGTGACAAGGAGCACTAAATAAAGAAATAAATAAATATATATGTATCTATGTAAATATATTTAGTTTTTTCCCCCACATAAGTAGTTATTATTCCAATGGATGGTTAGTGTTCATTTGTTTCTAGTCTTTCATGTTAAATATTGTTCAGTGTTAAATGTATGTTTATGTATATAGATGCTTTTGCAAAACAAAATGTAATTTTCTTTCATGCCAATAAAGCAACTTGAACTGAATGGAAAGCGCGAGAGAGAAAGAGATAATTTTAGATTTAGATTTGAGATTTTTTATGATGAAGTTTCTCTTCACACCCAGCTTTGAACCTGAGTTCAGTACAGTTGTTATGAAGACATCATCTTCATTTATATCAATTTAATCCATGATCTGTTGTGTTTGTGTGTGTGTGTGTGTGTGTGTGTGTGTGTGTGTGTATGGGTGTGTGTGTGTGTGTGTGTGTGCGTGTGTGTGTATGTGTGTGTGTGTGCATGTGTGTGTGTGTGTGTTACAGGTGTTCTTGGCCAGGGTGGATGGGGAGTGACTTACACCCCTGAGAGAATCTGTGCCTTAAAGGGGTCTTCAGTAAACATGCGCTGCACTTACTTTCATCCCACATATTATTATAAATATTGGTTTTTTGCACAACGTTACAGAGTGCAGAAAGCATTCTGGTTTATTCGCTGGCGCCCTCAACAGGAGCCCAAAGACCTGTCCCTGGACCCAGAGTACTCTGGTCGTGTGGAGTACCGTGGGAATCAGATCAGTGACTGCACTTTTAGAATAAAACAACTGAAAGAAAGTGATTCACAAACATATCGCTTCAAGTTCCTGACTAACCATGGTGGAGAATATACTGGCCGACCTGGTGTGTCATTGACAGTTACAGGTAACCATTTACTGCGATGAGCTCATAGGATTCTTCTCCCATATCTATGAATGGAAGACTGTGGAAGGGAGGGATGTTTTTACAGTTTTCATTTGTTTGCAGCTCTACAGGTGAGGGTGAATCCTGGCTCAGTGACAGAGGGAAAGAGTGTAACACTGACCTGTAGCACCACCTGCACTCTGACTGGCAGCCCAGCCTTCACCTGGTACAGGGACGGGTCTCCTCTGTCCTTCACCACCCAGACTCTCCAGCTCACAGCCAGCAGTGAAGATGGAGGCACATACTCCTGCGCTGTAAAAGGATCTGAGCTTCTCCCTTCCCCTGCAGTGGCTCTTACTGTGAACTGTGAGTACAAGAGGCCAGACTCCTGTGTTTCACACTATTGGTGATGTTATCTTCACTGTAGAAATGTTTGACACATCACACAGGTTTCAAAGCATTCAGCCTAAATGTACCATTAAATTCTACAGATTATCATATGCCGCATGTTAATGTACAGATTTCACTTAAAATGTTTTCTGATTTAATTTATTAGCTGAAACATGAATGCTGGAAATAAATGCATAATTTCATTATTTGAAAGCACTATACGTGTGCCAGAGTCCAGTTTAGATTCCACATGAAACTACAAACACTTCTTCCCTCTTCCAGATCCTCCTAAAAGAGTCTCAGTGTTAGTTAGCCCCTCTGCTAACGGCAGTTCAGTGACTCTGACCTGCAGCAGCGATGCCAACCCACCAGTGCAGAGATACTCCTGGTTTAAGAACACTGGAGCTGGAGTCTGGCAGGCAGGATCAGGACAGAGTCTGACCATTTCTAAATTCAGCTCCTGGAGCAGTGGACAGTACTACTGTGAGGCAAAGAACACCCACGGAGCCCAGAACTCCACTGCTCTCCTGCTCACAGCGCAAGGTAAGGCCACAATTCTATTTCAATGTTTCTGTTGATCTCCAGCAGTTACCTTGTAGGTTGTGAATTTCTTGTCTATGTGTTTGAATGGCAGGAATCATCCCATAAACTCTGATATTAGAAATCAGCAAGATAAAAGGATGAAGGACGAAAAGGAAAATGATCAGATATCAGATTAACCTTAAAAATGCAGTTAAATTTAACATGTACATGTACCATGAGGGCTGTGATTCCTACACGGAGCACACAATATGGATGTAAATGTCAAATTAAAGTCTGCTTTTAGTGGTTAAGGTACATGACTGAGACCCGCAAGGTCAGTGGTTCGATCCCCGGCAGCGGCAATAAGATCCGCACAGCCGTTGGGCCCTTGAGCAAGGCCCTTAACCCTGCTTTACTCCAGGGAAGGATCGAGACTGCTTAATCTAATCAAATGTACGTCGCTCTGGATAAGAGCGTCTGCCAAATGCCATTAATGTAATGAAATGTTATGCCTTTTAACCCTTGGGTAGTCTTAACAGTCTGTATACTCTTGTCCTAAGCGTCAAAAATGACCCCTAAAATAAAGCAGCTTAATTACCTCCCAGCGTCCGCCATCAGACCCCTCCAACTTATCCAGAATGCAGCAGCTTTTCTGGTCTTCAACCTTCCCAAATACTCACACGTCACCCCCCTGCTTACTTCCCTCCACTGGCTGCCTGTCATGGCTCGCATCAAATTCAAAACATTGGTGCTGGATGAAGGTCCGTTTTGTCTGGGACAGAGTCTCTGGAAGATTATAGGCCACTTTCTACTGCTGGACCAGCCAAGTAAACTTGGCTGCTTTATAAGACATGAAAGCATTCATTAATAACTTTTAAAAGTTTTACCCGATGTATCAGGGACACATCCAAACAGATGCCAGTGGTCTCTGGTAACTTGGTGGCCCCTCACCAATGCGAACAAATCTCAGAAACACTGCACATTTGTTTGTATTTAATGTATGCATTTCTTACAAACTGCAGGCTGTTTGCCTCTCTTTGGTTCACACATCTGTGTCCTCCCAAGAGACCGACAGTACATCTCCACCATTTTGATTATAGTTGATATTTTTGGGGGAATTTGAGTATGCATGCCCATATCTGGTTCTCATGCTGGTCAACAGCCCTAACTTGGATTTAATAATCGTATCATTATGCCTAGCATCGTACTTCTAGCCTTGTTGTTTACACTTTTGAATTCTAGTCTCTGCTGTATTCCTACACATACATGTAAATGCTATGTCTGTGTACTTCCAGCAGGGGATTGGACAGAACTTGTGTGTGCAGTTGTTGGAAGCATAGTGACTCTTGCACTCATAGCTGTTATTATGTGGACGAGGTAAGTGTTCACAATGTGGAAAACATCTGGAAATCAATCATCACTCAGAACACGTGTAATAAAAAGTTTGCATTAAACTGAGAGATTTGTAGTGATTTTACAGATTCACTGTTTAATTCAGAGGAGTAGATAGGAATGTTACAGCGAGACGCCATCTTGAATATCAGTCACTTCTCTCCCCCACCCTTTATAGTCCACAATCTGTTAAAATTATAATTATTCTGTGATTCTGTGATGTATGACTCAGTTCTGGGGATCAACAAGGGGTTGTGTGGCCACTCAGATGTAGGGGCCATGGGTAGTTGGCCAGGCAAAAAGAGCAAGTTTGGACCAGGATACTTTGATTAACAGCTGTACCTTTGGAAAAGTGCCATGGAAACATTACTGACAGTGATTCAGATATTGAGACAAACTGTAATATGAGACAAATGGAACCAAAGTAAACACAAAACACAAACTGCTACACACACGCACACTCCTATGACACTGTTACACACTTACAGTATAACCCTGCTACATACACACACTCCTATGAAACTGTTACACACAATATATAACCCTGCTACACACACACTCCTATAACACTGTTACTAACACTCCTATAACACCCTTACACACAGTATAACCCTGCTACACACACTAACACACACTCCTATAACACCCTTACACACAGTATAACCCTGCTACACACACACACACTCCTATAACACCCTTACACACAGTATAACCCTGCTACACACACACACTCCTATAACACCCTTACACACAGTATAACCCTGCTACACACACACACTCATAACTCATGTACATGCACATGAGTTCTCTGTCATTGTATGGGAAGATGTTCTGTGTAAGCGCATCTGCTAAATTAATGCAATGTGCTGACTATGATGAAGGCACTATGTAGTTTAGGCTGTGGCATGGTTCACATGTAATGAGTCTTGTGTTCCTCCCTCTGTTGTTGCAGTTTTTGTCTGGGATTAACATGATGCATCATTTTATGTGTTCTCTTTGCATATGCAAATATCCTTTTATTATACGTACTGATGTATTTTAGTTTATGTTAACATCTTTTAACACACTGTTTGTCTTCATTTTATATTGCTTTGTTTTATTGACTCAGTTGTTACATGTTCTGATTTTACCAATTTAAGATGATCTTTTTGTTTTAAATATGTTGCTTGATTGTGCATATTGATGTATCATGGTTTGTTTAAGCATTGTAAAGAACTGTAAACCTCTGGTCTCTATGAATAAAGTTCATTATTATTTGCGAACATTATAAAGCCTTCATGTTTTTCCTGCAAAAAAAACAAACAACAAAAAAAACCCTATCAGTGGGACGCTATGCTTAGAGGCGGGGGCTTGCCAGCGTGGAGGGCAGAAATTGGTGAATACTTTCTAATGGGAACGAAACAGTGGAGGCTCCTCCATAGAGGTGGAGGAGGCCTGGCCTCCCCAATAATTTGAGAGAAGAGAGAGATTTAAAAAAAACAATAAATATATTTATTTTATTTATTTATTTTAACAAAAAACATATTTTTTATTTTTTATATTCATATTATTTTAGTTTTGTTCATAAATCTAAATTTTCCCATGGCTAAAACCCAATATTGCAATTGTAAAGCAACAGGCCAGATTTCCCTATCAGTTTGTATTAAGGGAGGGCAGGCCAGGCCAGGCCAGGCCTCCCCTAGGAAATGAGATTCTCATAGAAGTCAATGTAATGCATTTTTTTTCATGCCAATATGTGATTGGCCAGATCACTGAAAATGGGTGGGCAACGGAGGCCTGGCCTCACCATGCATTGTGTCCAGGGCAAAGATTGACATTTTGTTCGTCCAATCACATGCTACTGGTTCATTTGGAATCAACTATCCTTTCCTTTCTATTCAACACAGAAGCCATTTTGAGAATTCGCTGGTCACTTCAGTCAAACAAACACTCGCCATAGTGGCTACGAGTGTCCTATCAACTTGTGCTTTTCAGGAACACCCCTGGCTATCATCCCTGGAGTTTATAGCTCATTTGGCCAAACACTTTTGCTTAAAACTACCTCGGAAGTCGGCGCGATTCTAGCGCAATTTGAGATCTTGGGCTGGAGATATGCAGATTCCAGATACTAGGGAGTGAGAATGACATTCAATAGGTCATGTTAGACACCATTTGGGATTTATTGAACAGTTTTATTTTTAATGTAGTCCATTTCGTTTTATTACAAGTCAATTTAATAATCTTCCATATCAAATTACCGAATTGTTGCTCTGTGAGGAAATTCACTCTAAATACGAATAGAGTGCTGCCCTCTAGTGGATAACGTTAACGTTAGATAAAGCCAACTGGAACCATATTTTTACATATTTTATATTAAATATATTGAATAAAACTACATATGATAAAGAAAGTGTTATCTTATCTTTTTTATATGCTAAACTTGATTAAATTGGTGATTACATGTTGAAGCTGTAGAAGAATGAAAAATGTAAGCTAAACAAAATTGTTTTTAACTACATAATTAAAATTCCTGCCTTTTACACATGTTCACTTGGCATTTATATTACATCCAAATGTCATTTCTCAGCTTAATTATCAGGCAGGCTCATAGACTTACAGCAATGTCATTTCTTCAGGAAGGCACAAGGCTAAGCTCTGCACAATGAATTTCATCAGCCAGAACTTTCTGACTGTAGCTTACACTCCAAATAGTATGCCTTTGGCCAGCACAAAGACAGATAAGAGAACAGGGAACATTCCATCGCGAGTGAAGTGAGCAAGCGGAAAAAAATGGCCTCCTCAATTCTGGAAGTCACCAGCCTCCACTGGAACGAAAGTATCAAAAAGCACAGCCGCCAAATAAATCCACACAATCCGTATGAAGAAAATGTGCATTTAAACGAGCCGTTTGGAATTCCACGTAGCGACATCACAACGATACGCTTATTTGCTTCAGCTCGGTCCACCTTGTAACCGGAACAAATCAAATAACAGACTTCAGTTCGTTGGTGCTAACCAGCCAATCAGAACAGTGGTTTGTTAAGGTCAATGAGCCTTAAAGACACCGTCACTAAAACAGCCTGTTTTTGGTAAAGCTCATGAGAGGTGCTGGAGAATGGACATTTAAAACTGCATAGAGAAAACCACCAAACACCACCATATCAGGACCTAAAATATAACACTGGAAAATACACAAAATGGGACCTTTAAAATATTTTATTGAAGTGTAATGCTCATGTGGCTATATTCTGTATTGATTTTCATTCTTGGGTACCAATACGGAATAATGATATCGCTTTGTTTATATATACACAGTGAGCACTGTATTAGGTTAAACTTGTAAACCAGTGCATTAGTACAAATATCTAATCATGTACACTGAGCAACTTCATGCATAAAAGCATGCATGGTCAAGAGGTTCCTTTCTCAGCTGCTTGTCCAAGCAATGGTCCTGTCCCGCCTGGACTATTGCAATTCTCTGCTGGCTGGCCTTCCAGCATCTGCCATCAGACCCTTACAACTGATCCAGAATGCTGCAGCCTGTCTGGTATTCAATGTTCCCAGACATTCACATGTCACCCCCCTGCTCAGCAACCTCTACTGGCTGCCTGTTATGGCTCGCATCAAATTTAAAACTTTGGTGCTCGCGTACCAGGCAGTTACGGGATCAGCCCCTGAATATATTCAATCACTTATCAAGACCTATACACCAGCTAGACCCCTCTGTTCTGCCACTTCGTGCCGTCTGGCGCCTCTCCCTCGCCACACCTGCACTTCTCGCCCAGGACTGCTGTCTGTTCTGGCCCCATGGTGGTGGAATGACCTCCCGGTGGATGTCAGAACGGCAGAGTCTCCGACCTCTTTCAAGCGCAGACTGAAGACTCATTTCTTCAGGCTACACCTTTCCCTCCCTAACTCACCACCATGATTAGCCTTATATGTGCCATAGACTGTAATGTCCACTAATACAGTTGTATAGATTTTGTTGATTTTTGTATTAGCTATTGTATTGTTGTACTCGGGGTATTCTAGCTGCCAACTGTGGTATGCTAGTTTGGTAGTTGATGTATTCTTCAAGTTTTCCCATTATATCTGTATGGTTACACTAGGACTTGGAACTGTACTGTCCTCTCAGGTCCTCTTCGCACTTGTACTTTGGTTTGATTTGCACTCCATTGTACGTCGCTCTGGATGAGAGCGTCTGCTAAATGCCTTGTAATGTAAAGTAAAAGTAATGAGGTTCAGTTGTTGTTCATACCAAACCTCAGAATGGGGAAGAAATGTGATCTCAGTGACTCTGACCGTGGAATGATTGTTGGTGCCTGCCGAGGTGGTTAGAGTATCTCAGAAACTGCTCTTCTCCTGGGATTTCAACACACAACAGTCATGAGAGTTTACATAATGTGAATTAATAATAAAGTGCTCACTGAATGTTCATTGTATTACATGTATTTTGGAAAATGCAACACTATGAATAAAGCTTATAATTCCTTTTTTTAAATTGCAGGGCCTTCATGTTTTGAACTGCATCACATCTTTATTTCATGCAGAGAGAAGTTAACTTCCTCTGTGGTCTGTGGTCAGGTGCTTCATGTCTGACATGAAGGGCGACATGGCTCAGGCAGTCGGAGGGTTGCCGGTTCGATCCCCCGCCCAGGCTGTGTCAAAGTGTCCCTGAGCAAGACACTTAACCCCCAAATGCTCCTGACAAGCTGGTCGGCGCCTTGCCTGGCAGCCAATCGCTGTTGGTGTGTGTGTGTGTGTGTGTGTGTGTGTGAGTGTGTGTATGAATGGGTGAATGAGAAGCATCAGTGTACATCAGTGTAAGCAAGTACCGTGTTTTGGATAAAGGCGCCATACAAATGCCAACCATTTACCATTTACCATGAAGCCATTCCACCCACAGCCACACAGAGCCCAGCAGAGTCCCTCACTGCACCCCACTCACTGGGCACAAGAGTACTAATATAAAACGTGCACCCTGCTCTCAGTCAGACACAGAGCCCAGCAGAGCCCCTCACTGGGCACAAGAGCACTAACACCTAATATAAAACATGCACCCTGCTCTCACTCAGACACAGAGCCCAGCAGAGCCCCTCACTGGGCACAAGAGGACGGTGGCCCAGAAGGACATTCGTCGCTCTCAGAACTGTTTACACGATGTGATCAGCAGCTCTTATTAACATCCATCCATCCTTCCATCATCATCATAACCTGCTTATCCTGAACAGGGTCACGGTGGGGCTGGAGCCTATCCCAGCATACATTGGGCGAAAGGCAGGAATACACCCTGGACAGTTCGCCACCCTGGACTCACACCCACAGGCAATTTAGACTGTCCAATCAGCCTAGCCTGCATGTCTTTGGACTGTGGGAGGGAACTGGAGTACAAAATGAAATATATGACATAGATGTACGTGTTTTTGTGTGTACAGAATACACTCAGTGACCACTTTCTTAGGTGCACCTTTCTAGAATTGATTTTGGATTTTCTGGTTCGTGGTCTCTGCCTGGTTTTTGGACTGTTTTGATTTTTTGTATATGTGCCTTTGCTTGTTTGGACATTCTCCTGGTTTTTTAAACTCTGCCTTGTGTTTTTGATTACTCTTCTGATTACCCCGTATGTACCCATCCTCCTCCATTACAACAAGTGCCTGTCCCTGGATTACGTTTTGGATCTGCCCCTTGGTTATTAAACGCCTGCCATTTTTCACATTATCCCAGAGTCTGCTCATGATTATTCTGTCCCGAGCACCTACTCGCTAAGGTGCTTGTAGTCTAGTGGCTAAGGTGCCTATAGACTACTGGCTAAAGTGCTTGTAGTCTAGTGGATAAGGTGTCTATAAACTACTGGCTAAGGTGCTTGTAGTCTAGTGGCTAAGGTGCCTATAAACTGCTGGCTAAGGTGCTTCTAGTCTAGTGGCTAAGGTGATGCCTTGATGGCTGATGACTAGGACCTGGAAGGTTGGTGGTTCAAGCCCTGGTGTAGCCACAGTAAGATGGAAAATATGTCCAGTAAATAACTGCAATGTGAAAATGAACAGGAACTTTCCGCTGAACATTCCCATCCTTTCCCTGCCTGTTCTTCACCCTGCAGGGGAATAACAGCCCTGTGGATGACAACACTGCAGGGATGCCTGTGAGCCACACTGAACCCCAGGGTACAGACAGAGGCAACAGGGAAGGTCCCCTCTACTCTGACCGCTATGCGGAGAGTCTAGATCAGCTAATGAATAAACCACGTTACAAAGACAGTAGTACCACTCTGCCTTCCGCTCTTTACTGGTCCGGCTGACCAAGAATCTCCACAGTAGGGCCAATACATTCACCTTCGTTATCTGACTCCATTTAAGATATAATTTAGAAATTTGGGTTTGAAACATACGCAAACCTCGGTAGTGATTACACTCAACTCTTACCTGCGCCACCATTACTCAATATATGCTCCCGGGATTAGAATTATTGCTGAATCTCAGTTCGGCGGAGAAACTCAGAGGCTGAGGGTCTAGCCAACACAATACATGCACTATATTGACATGATAGTTGCGAGCCCAGGTCGGTGTGTATTTAGAGGGCTCCTTAGAGCTAACTTGACAGGAACCGGCATAGAAATGCCCATGGGTTCCCTTCGCATTAAATTACAAGAGCCATGCACCACCAATCCTTTGGGCCGAACTTGGCTGCCTTTCCCAGCTTGGAAACACCACTAAAGTAACAAGCCACTGATCAGTTGGTCTTTGGTCAATATTGTCCCCCTAAGTATTCAGTTGTAATTTAGGCTGAAAAAGGTACAAGATGAATTAGAGTCATGGAGATCACGCAAGTTACAAACAAAATAATTTATTCGCAGACAGGCAGGTTATTAGCTTTAGAATACTTCCTTGCTTTTATGCCAAATCACATGTTTGAACCAGGCGGCAGTGCCATAAATCAACCTGGAGGGGTGGTCAAATCTTGAATTTAGACCCCCCACCCTTGGGGGCTGTTATTAGGGAAATTGAGATGATTCCCAGAGCGGACATGTAGGTTTTCCCTTGAGTTTATTAAACTCCATTTGGTATGAAATGTATCTCATCTGATTCCTTGATTTTAACGGATCACATCCATACCAAACAGATTACCCTTATGTTTTATTATGTTGCAGTTATCATGAAACTTCCCTCCTGATTATCCATTTTACATGCAATTCCTGTTACCATTACCTAAGACATAATGCAATAATACAAGGATCACATGGGCAATGTTTTCAGTTTTGAATATTTAATCTACGGGAGCCGTCACTGGTGTAATGACAGCAGTGCCCAAATGAGGGCACTGTGGCATTATGTCTTTCCCCTTGGAAGTGACCAGGTATGGGGTCACGGGAGAGGTCACCAATGTTCTGGAGCACACTCTCTTCCCTGTGACCTAACTGCCCTTAAACCACTCATACATCTTCCCCTTATCTCCTTTGGCGCCGATGGCCTGAAACTCCCCAAAGGTAGTCCAAACAGTATTGTCCTCTGCTCCTTTGACACATACCAGAAGCCCCAGCTCTCAGGTTCCTCACAAATGGCAGCCCTTCCTGAGTCCCACTTTGCCTTTGGATACCCAGGGTCGAAGGGCTGACTGTGGGTTGAGATGTGTTCTGTAAGGAGCGGATCAGATGTCGGATGGTCATGGGGAAAAGGTTGCAAGATATTATATCTATGAATGATGATAGTGTTTTCATGATAACTTCATTATGCTGTAAATATGTATTTGTACCTCTCATGGTAATATACCTTTCGGATGAACCTGATTTGGGTGAATTAAAGGAAAGGAGACAAAACTCCAGATTGCTTGGTTTCTTCTCCTTATCTCCAAAATCCAGGCCTTTGTTCTTGACCCTAAAAATGGGTCACCCATCTGGAATTTACAGCCAAACTCCCACCAGTGAGACCTTGGTCAGGGAGCTAAAACAAATGACTTCTACAGAGACAGCTTTTGCCCAGTTTTCCCTCTGCTCCTGGATGGTTATGATATCAAAGGTAGACTGTTACAAAAACTAGACCATTACACCAGTCGCACTGAACCAATCAGAATAACACCAAACATTACTATATTCTGACCTGGGATTATCATGAAACATCTTAATGCCGTCTCCAGTATTCCTGTGCTCAAACCCTGCAAGGAATGTGAGAGGGCCCAGGAAGGTGCCTCCAGGAGCCCTTCTCTAGCTCTCCCCCACAGGCATGGGGGCCAAAAGGTGGGGGCTAACAATGTATGCTCCGGGAGGGGGAAGTCAGCAAGCTGACCAGCGCATGAGACCAAATGTTCATGATTTCCGGCTTACAAGGGTGTTGCTGAAATAATAAAAATAACTTTTTCCACCACAAAAAAATAAAAAGGATGAAGGATAAATGACACCTCTGTACTGTTTGGATGGCTGTACTCTGTGTATTGTTAATAATAATAAAAAAATTAAAATAAAAAATGCACATTGGCCCCAATCAGGCACAAAGCAAATTACTGAAGGTGTTTTCTTCTGTGCATTCAGTTTATAAAAAAGTGGAAGTACGGAAGAGCTGCAGCAGACAGAAGCTGAGCTCATTCTATATTTATATTTACTGCAACTAGTTTCTTCTCATCTTCAGTCCTGCTGCTCTGTCAGTCAGGCTGTTTTACATTCATTTAGCAAAACACTGAGCCCTGATCCACAAAGCCCCAAACCTCTCTCCTGGTAAGTGTTTTATCACATCATTGAATTTCATCAAAATTATGTTCCAATATTTTTTTGGCACAAGAATTGAAAATTATTATTGAATAACTGTAAAAACTGTCTGTTTTTTCCAGACAACTATCAGTGTATTTGTGTAAGTGTCAGAGTTGGGGGACAGAGGAACCAAGTGCAGACTCAGGGGTTATGAGAAATGGCAGGTTTAATGAAGGCAGGCAGATAAGGGACAGGCAGAGCATGATCCAAACAGGCAAAGTTCAAAAACTGGGCAGAGGCATGAAGATCATAGAAAAGGGAAAAATAATAGGGGCACGGACGTGACAGACTGTGTGCTCTTGTGTAGCATCTGTTACAATGAGAGTATAGAGAATACTCACACAGTGTAACAGCACAATAACTCACTGTGTGCTCTTGTGTAGCATCTGTTACAATGAGAGTATAGAGAATACTCACACAGTGTAACAGCACAATAACTCACTGTGTGCTCTTGTGTAGCATCTGTTACAATGAGAGTATAGAGAATACTCACACATGTTGTTCTTCAATGCCATTCATTTTTACAGTGTAAAATAATAACTCATATCTGTATTTGTGTCTCAAATATCTGATGCAGCCATGGTCTTCAACACCTTCGTAGCCCTCCTGTTTGTGTCAGGTAAAGTGCAGTTATGATGTTTCAGTGCTGTGTGTGTTTGTGTGTGTGTGTGTGTTTGTGTGTATGTGTGTGTGTATGTGGGGGGGGGGGGTCGGCGAATGCATGCAGGGCAGAATACCCAGCTTTGAACCTGAGACATAGTTCAGTACAGTTGTCATGGAGACATCATCTTCATTTATGTTCATTTAATCCATGATCTGTTGTGTTTGTGTGTGTGTGTGTGTGTGTGTATTTGTGTGTGTTTGTGTGTGTGTGTTTGTGTGTGTATGTGTGTGTTTTTCAGGTGTTCTTGGCCAGGACAGATGGGGAGTGACTTACACCCCTGAGAGAATCTGTGCCTTAAAGGGGTCTTCAGTAGACATGCGCTGTGTTTACTTTCATCCCACATACCAACCTTACAGAGTGCAGAAAGCATTCTGGTTTATTCGCTGGCGCCCTCCACAGGAGCCTGAAGACCTGTCCCTGGACCCAGAGTACTCTGGTCGTGTGGAGTACCGTGGGAATCAGATCAGTGACTGCACTTTTAGAATAAAACAACTGAGAGAAAGTGATTCACAAACATATCGCTTCAGGTTCCTGACAAACCATGATGGAAAATATTCTGGCCGACCTGGTGTCTCATTGACAGTTACAGGTAACCATTTAATGCGATGAGCTCATAGGATTCTTCTCCCATATCTCTGAATGGAAGACTGGGGAAGGGAGAGATGTTTTTACAGTTTTAATTTGTTTGCAGCTCTACAGGTGAGGGTGAATCCTGGCTCAGTGACAGAGGGACAGAGTGTAACACTGACCTGTAGCACCACCTGCACTCTGACTGGCAGCCCAGCCTTCACCTGGTTCAGGGACGGGTCTCCTCTGTCCTTTACCACCCAGACACACCAGCTCACAGCCAGCAGTGAAGATGGAGGCACATACTCCTGTGCTGTAAAAGGATCTGAGCTTCTCCCCTCCCCTGCAGTGGCTCTTACTGTGAACTGTGAGTACAAGAGGCCAGACTTGTGTGTTTCACACTATTGGTGATGTCATCAACACTGTAGAAATGTTTGACACATCATACAGGTTTCAAAGCATTCAGCCTAAATGTACCGTTAACGTCTACAGATCATCATATACTGCATGCTAATGTACAGATTCCACTTAAACGGCAACATGTGTTTAGTGATTTTATTTATTCGCTGAAACATGAATACTGGAAATCAAAGCATAATTGAATGACTTGAAAGCACTATACATGTGCCAGAGTCCAGTTTAGATTCCACATGAAACTACAAACACTTCTTCCCTCTTCCAGATCGTCCTAAAAGAGTCTCAGTATCAGTGAGCCCCTCTGGTGAAATAGTGGAGGGCAGTTCAGTGACTCTGACCTGCATTAACCAGGCCAACCCACCAGTGCAGAGATACTCCTGGTTTAAGAGCACTGGATCTGTTAGCTTAGCGATACTAGAAACAAGATGGAGTCAGAAATACACCATTGAAAAAATCGAATCCTCGGATGATGGAGAGTACTACTGTGAGGCAAGGAATTTGATTGGCCAAGGCAGATCTCCTGATATACATCTCAATGTGCTGTGTGAGTAATTCTGCACTGTCATTTACAACGGTTTGGATGGGTAGTGTCTTCCATGGAAATACATACTAGTCTGTTTTACTAGCCCGGATACCTTCATTCCTATTATAGTCACATAGCTGCAATGAACACTATTTTCATATGTCAGGATTGTAGCACAAAAGTGATATAAGGCTGGGCAATGGCTACAAAAAATGATACTGTCTCTTTAAACATTGTGTTACAATATACGTACACTGAGCACCAACTCTTCTTCCCTCTTCCAGATCCTCCTAAAGGAGTCTCAGTATCAGTGAGCCCCTCTGGTGAAATAGAGGAGGGCAGTTCAGTGACTCTGACCTGCAGCAGCGATGCCAACCCACCAGTGCAGAGATACACCTGGATTATGGAGAATGGAGCTGGAGTCTGGCAGGCAGGTTCAGGACAGAGTCTGACCATTTCTAAATTCAATTTCTGGAACTGTGGACAGTACTACTGTGAGGCAAAGAACACCCACGGAGCCCAGAACTCCACTGCTCTCCTGCTCACAGCGCAAGGTAAGGCCAGATTTCTGTTTCAATGTTTTTGTTGATCTCCAGCAGTTACCTTGTAGGTTGTGAATTTCCTGACAATGTGTTTGAATGGCAGGATTAATCCCATAAACTCTGAGATTAGAAATCAGTAAAATAAAAGGACAAGGGACGAAAAGGAAAATGATCAGATATCAGATTAACTTTAAAAATGCAGTTAAATGTAAAAGTATTGTGACTATGTGCCATGAGGGCTGTGATTCCTACACGTGTGTGTGTGTGTGTGTGTGTGTTTGTGTGTGTGTGTGTTTGTGTATGTGTGTGTGTGTGTGTGTGTGTGTTTATGTGCGTGTGTATGTGTGTGTGTGTGTGTATGTGTGTGTTTATGGGCGTGTGTATGTGTGTGTGTGTGTGTATTTGTATGTGTGTGTGTGTGTGTGTGTGTGTGTATGTGTGTGTGTGTGTGTTTATGTGTGTGTGTGTGTATTTGTATGTGTGTGTGTGTGTGTGTGTGTTTATGTGCATGTGTATGTGTGTGTGTGTGTGTTTGTGTGCGTGTGTATGTGTGTGTGTGTGTGTGTGTGTGTGTGTGTGTGTGTATATGTGTATGCGTGTGTGTGTGTTTGTTTGTGTGCATGTGTATGTTTGTGTGTGTGTATGTGTGTGCGTGTGTGTGTGTATGTGTGTGTGTGTGTGTGTGCATGTGTGTGCGTGTGTGTGTGTGTGTGTGTGTGTGTTACAGGTGTTCTTGGCCAGGGCGGATGGGGAGTGACTTACACCCCTGAGTGAATCTGTGCCTTAAAGGGGTCTTCAGTAGACATGCGTTGCACTTACTTTCATCCCACATACCAAACTTACAGAGTGGAGAAAGCATTCTGGTATATTCTCAAGAACCATCCACAGGACCTGTCCCTGGACCCAGAGTATTCTGGTCGTGTGGAGTACCATGGGAATCAGATCAGAGACTGCACTTTTAGAATAAAACAACTGAGAGAAAGTGATTCACAAATATATCGCTTCAGGTTCCTGACAAACCATGATGGAGAATATACTGGCTGACCTGGTGTCTCATTGACAGTTACAGGTCACCATTTAATGCGATGACCTCAGAGGATTCTTCTTCCATATCTATGAATGGAAGACTGGGGAAGGGAGGGATGTTTTTACAGTTTTAATTTGTTTGCAGCTCTACAGGTGAGGGTGAATCCTGGCTCAGTGACAGAGGGACAGAATGTCCTGACACTGACCTGTACCACCTGCAATCTGACTGGCAGCCCAGCCTTCACCTGGTACAGGGACGGGTCTCCTCTGTCCTTCACCACCCAGACACACCAGCTCAGAGCCAGCAGTGAAGATGGAGGCACATACTCCTGTGCTGTAAACGGATCTGAGCTTCTCCCCTCCCCTGCAGTGGCTCTTACTGTGAACTGTGAGTACAAGAGGCCAGACTCATGTGTTTCACACTATTGGTGATGTCATCAACACTGTAGAAATGTTTGACACATCACACAGGTTTCAAAGCATTCAGCCTAAATATAACGTTAAATTCTACAGATTATCATATGCTGCACGTTAATGTACAGATTCAACATACACTGTTTACCGTCTTCATCTATTAACTGAAACATGAATATTGGAATATTGAATATTGAATATAAATGCATGATTTAATGATTTGAAAGCAGTATACATGTGCCAGAGTCCAGTTTAGATTCCACATGAAACTACAAAATATTCTTCCCTCTTCCAGATCCTCCTAAGAGAACCTCAGTGTCAGTGAGACCCTCTAGTGAAATAGAGGAGGGCAGTTCAGTGACTCTGACCTGCAGCAGCGATGCCAACCCACCAGTGCAGAGATACTCCTGGTTTAAGGAGACTGGAGCTGGAGCCGGATCAGGACAGAGTCTCAACTTTTCTAACTTTAGCTCCTGGAGCAGTGGACAGTACTACTGTGAGGCAAAGAACACCCACGGAGCCCAGAACTCCACTGCTCTCCTGCTCACAGCGCAAGGTAAGGCCAAATTTCCCGACTATGTGTTTGAATGGCAGGATTAATCCCATCAACTCTGATATTAGAAATCAGTAAGATAAAAGGATGAAGGATGAAAAGGAAAATGATAGTTAAATGTAAAAGTAGTGTGACTATGTACCATGAGGGCTGTGATTCCTACACAACATGAATGTAAATGTCAAATTAAAGTCTGCCTTTTAACCCTTGTGTAGTCTTCACATTCTGTATACTCTTGTCCTAAGGGTGAAAAATGACCCTTAAAATAGAGCAAAAAAAAAAAAAACATTTATTTACATTTATTTAGGATTTTTCCCTTTTCCTCCCAATTTGGTAGCCAATTGCACCCTAATCCAATTAGTGTTAGCTGGGGGATACATCGCCCACACCCCGTCCCTCGGCATTTTAAGACAACACAAGGGTGAACCTCACATTCATGCTTTTATTTCAAATCCAATGTGCTGGAGCACAGAGCCAAAGCAACACAAGTTGTGTCACTGTCCCTACACTTTTACATTGAACTTTTATACATGCTTTCACATGGAATTAAAATAACACTTTTCCTGAACAAACTTTGTCTAGAACCATCCTGGAACAGTGCACAGACCTTCTGCCTGGCACAGAACACACACGGAGCTGCCAATGCAGTCAATATTAAAGGTGAGTCAGCGATGTACAGTAATGTTGTCTGTTATTTTTAGCAAGGGTGATTGTATCTGTTTGGGTGTCTGCTATAAACGACCTGCATATCTGATCTTAGTATGGTAGTCACAGCAGAGGTGGAAGATCTAGGTTCCAAAACTTAAAGTCCTTCAACTATTGTGTTGCAAAAAAAACCCATGAACTTGGATTTCCTCATCTCAGCTGTCTGAGATACTTCTGAGAATGTGGATGAAGGTCATTAAAGCATTCATTAATAACTTAACTTTAAAACCTAAAGTTTTACCCGATGTATCAGTGTGATGGAGGGGCAGGGCGGAGAGCCAGAAGCGACCGAGGGTGAAAGCCTCCTAAACGAACACGCGGGCGTGATCGTCACTAAATACCCCGAGGTAACAGGAAATGAGGGATACGCAGACACTAGAAGGACTTTCGTTTGATTATTATTTTAAGGAAAGAGAAAAGAAGCTAAAAACGGCTAAGCGAAAATAAAACTACCCTTTTCAAAACAGGGCGAATGACCCAACCAAAAGCAGTGCCAAACAATTATGCACCGGCGGTCACAGACCGAGGAGAGAAAATAAAAATACTACCTAGAGATATAAAACTAGGCAAGAAAATAAAACCTTGAGTCGCAGCTCGGGACCAAAACACAAATCAAAATACATACCGGAGGACAAAGTCCTCCAACCACCGGCTCACACGAGCCCAAAAAAACAAAACCCTTGAGGAAGATGTCAGCGAAAGAAACACCAGCTGAACACCTTCCTAACCTTCTCTGAATTTCTCTCTAGTTATAGAGACTAGAGACCACACACTAGCACGATATCTGACTCTCAGTGGCAGAGTCTACCTGTGCGTTACCGGCTTAGTGCAATCGCGAACGGTTGAACACCAAAGCACTGAAGGATAGTCAGTGCCGGTCTTAAATACCCTTAAGGGAGGTAATTCCCCTAGCGCTAACGAGGAACAGGTGGAGCCAATGATCTCAGGTCCTCTGGTGGTCACAGTGGGAATAACCTCCCACCATGACAATCAGGGACACATCCAAACTGATGCCAGTGGTCTCTGGTTACTTGGTGGCCCCTCACCAGTGCGAACACATCTCAGTAACACTGCACATTTGTTTGTATTTAATGTATGCATTTCATACAAACTGCAGGCTGTTTGCCTCTCTTTGGTTCACACATCTGTGTCCTCCCAAGAGACCGACAGTACATCTCCACCATTTTGATTATAGTTGATATTTTTGGGGAAATTTGAGTATGCATGCCCATATCTGGTTCTCGTGCTGGTCGACAGCCCTAACTTGGATTTAATAATATTATTATTATGCCTAGCGTCATCCTTCTAGCCTTGTTGTTTACACTTTTGAATTGTAGTCTCTGCTGTATTCCTACACATACATGTAAATGCTATGTCTGTTTACTTCCAGCAGGGGATTGGACAGAACTTGTGTGTGCAGTTGTTGGAAGCATAGTGACTCTTGCACTCATAGCTGTTATTATGTGGACGAGGTAAGTGTTCACAATGTGGAAAACATCTGGAAATCAATCATCACTCAGAACACGTGTAATTAAAAGTTTGCATTAAACCGAGAGATTTGTAGTGATTTAACAGATTCCCTGTTTAATTCAGAGGACTAGGTCGGAATGTTACAGCGAGACGCCATCTTGAATATCAGTCACTTCTCTCCCCTAGCCTTTATAGTCCACAATCTGTTAAAATTATAATTATAATTGCATTCCTGGTAGACCGGTTCTTCGAGTGATTCTGTGGTGTATGACTCAGTTCTGGGGGATCAGCAAGGGGTTGTGTGGCCACTCAGATGTAGGGGCCATGGTTAGTTGGCCAGGTAAAAAGAGCAAGGTGGACCAGGATACTTTGATTAACAGCAGTACCTTTGGAAAAGTGCCATGGAAACGTTACTGACAGTGAATCAGGACCTCATTTAAACTTCCCAGCTGAAGAGCAGCACTTTCACAGTGCCAGTCACCAAGAATGCGCACTGGATTTAATCAGGTTCAGATAGAAGAGTGCCCTCTACTGGCCCACCAACACACCTTCAAGCAGCAGCCATTTTCTCTCAAAGTATCACATACTGTGCCATGAACAAGTATTTGGCCCCTTGATGTTTTCCTCTGTTTTTCAATATTTGTCACACTGAATGGTTTCAGATCTTCAGACAAACTGTAATACTAGATAATGGGAACCTTAGTAAACACAAAACACAAACTGCTACACACACACACA
The DNA here is from genome assembly GCF_963514075.1 of Conger conger. NCBI lineage: Eukaryota > Metazoa > Chordata > Actinopteri > Anguilliformes > Congridae > Conger > Conger conger. The sequence goes on along the minus strand of NC_083760.1, from coordinate 91,266,730 downwards.
CACACACACACACACACACATTCCAATAACACCACTACTGCACACACTTAGAGAATATAACCCTGCTACATACACACACTCCTATAACACTGCTACACACAGAATATAACCCTGCTACACACACACTCCTATAACACTGTTACACACATTATAACCCTGCTACACACACACACACACACTCCTATAACACTGTTAAACACAGTATATAACCCTGCTACACACACACACACACACACACACACACACACACTCCTATAACACCCTTACACACAGTATAACCCTGCTACACACACACACTCATAGCTCATGTACATGCACATGAGTTCTCTGTCATTGTATGGGAAGATGTTCTGTGTAAGCGCATCTGCTAAATGAATGCAATGTGCTGACTATGATGTAGGCACTGTGTAGTTTAGGCTGTGGCATGGTTCACATGTAATGAGTCATGTGTTCTTCTCTCTATTGCTCACATACTGAGACCATTTTTGCAGTTTCTGTCTGGGATTAACAATTTGACATGATGCATCATTTTATGTGTTCTCTTTACATATGGAAATATCCTTTTATTATATGTATTTTAGTTTATGTTAGTATCTTTTAACACACTGTTTTGAGTCTTCATTTTACATTGCTTTGATTTATTGACTCAGTTGTTACATGTTCTGATTTGACCAATTTAAGATAATCTTTTAGTTTTAAATATGTTGCTTGATTGTGCATATTGATGTATTATGGTTTGTTTAAGCATTGTAAATAACTGTAAACCTCTGGTCTCTATGAATAAAGTTTTTTATTATTTGCGAACATTATAAAGCCTTCATGTTTTCCCTGCAAAAAAAAAAAAAAAAAAAAACCCGAACACTGGGACGCTATGCTTAGAGGCGGGGGCTTGTCAGCTTGGAGGGCAGTAATTGGTGAATACTTTCTAATGGGAACGAAAGTATCAAAAAGCACAGCCGCCAAATAAATCCACACAATCCGTATGAAGAAAATGTGCATTTAAACGAGCCTTTTGGAATTCCACGTAGCGACATCACAACGATACGCTTATTTGCTTCAACTCGGTCCACCTTGTAACCGGAACAAATCAAATAACAGACTTCAGTTCGTTGGTGCTAACCAGCCAATCAGAACAGTGGTTTGTTAAGGTCAATGAACCTTAAAGACACAGTCACTAAAACAGCCTGTTTTTGGTAAAGCTCATGAGAGGTGCTTGACAATTGACATTTAAAACTGCATAGAGAAAACCACCAAACACCACCATATCAGGACCTGAAATATAACACTGGAAAATACACAAAATGGGACCTTTAAAATATTTTATTGAACTGTAATGCTCATGTGGCTATATTCTGTCTTGATTTTCATTCTTGGGTACCAATATGGAATAATGATATTGCTTTGTTTATATATACACAGTGAGCACTTTATTAGGTTAAACCTGTAAACCAGTGCATTAGTACAAATATCTAATCATGTACACTGAGCAACTTCATGGATAAAAGCATGCATGGTCAAGAGATTCCTTTCTCAGCTCCTTGTCCAAGCAATGGTCCTGGCCCGCCTGGACTATTGCAATTCTCTGCTGGCTGGCCTTCCAGCATCTGCCATCAGACATCCAGAATGCTGCAGCCTGTCTGGTATTCAATGTTCGCAGACATTCATATGTCACCCCCCTGCACAGCAACCTCTACTGGCTGCCTGTTATGGCTCGCATCAAATTTAAAACTTTGGTGCTCGCGTACCAGGCAGTTACAGGATCAGCCCCTGAATATATTCAATCACTTATCAAGACCTATACACCAGCTAGACCCCTCCGTTCTGCCACTTCGTGTCGTCTGGCGCTTCCCCCTCGCCACACCTGCACTTCTCGCCCAGGACTGCTGTCTGTTCTGGCCCCACGGTGGTGGAATGACCTCCCGGTGGATGTCAGAACTGCAGAGTCTCTGACCTCTTTCAAGTGCAGACTGAAGACTCATTTCTTCAGGCTACACCTTTCCCTCACTAACTCACCACCATGATTAGCCTTATATGTGCCATAGACTGTAATGTCCACTAATACAGTTGTATAGATATTGTTGATTTTTGTATTAGCTATTGTATTGTTGTACTCGGGGTATTCTAGCTGCCAACTGTGGTATGCTAGTTTGGTAGTTGATGTATTCTTCAAGTTTTCCGATTATATCTGTATGGTTACACTAGGACTTGGAACTGTACTGTCCTCTCAGGTCCTCTTCGCACTTGTACTTTTGTTTGATTTGCACTCCATTGTACATTGCTCTGGATAAGAGCGTCTGCTAAATGCCTTGTAATGTAATGTAAATGTAATGAGGTTCAGCTGTTGTTCATACCAAACCTCAGAATGGGGAAGAAATGTGATCTCAGTGACTCTGACCGTGGAATGATTCTTGGTGCCTGCCGAGGTGGTTAGAGTATCTCAGAAACTGCTGATCTCCTGGGGTTTTAACGCGCAACAGTCATGAGAGTTTACAGAATGTGAATTAATAATAAAGTGCTCACTGAATGTTCATTGTATTACATGTATTTTGGAAAATGCAACACTATGAATAAAGCTTATAATTCCTTTTTTTAAATTGCAGGGCCTTCATGTTTTGAACTGCATCACATCTTTAATTCATGCAGAGAGAAGTTAACTTCCTCTGTGGTCTGTGGTCAGGTGCTTCATGTCTGACATGAAGGGCGACATGGCTCAGGCAGTCGGAGGGTTGCTGGTTTGATCCCCCGCCCGGGCTGTGTCGAAGTGTCCCTGAGCAAGACACTTAACCCCCAAATGCTCCTGACAAGCTGGTCGGCGACTTGCCTGGCAGCCAATCGCTGTGTGTGAGTGTGTATGAATGAGTGAATGAGAAGCATCAATTGTACAGTGTTTTGGATAAAGGCGCCATACAAATGCCAACCATTTACCATTTACCATGAAGCCATTCCACCCACAGCCACACAGAGCCCAGCAGAGTCCCTCACTGCACCCCACTCACGGGGCACAAGAGTACTGTCACCTAATATAAAACATGCACCCTGCTCTCACTCAGACACAGAGCCCAGCAGAGCCCCTCACTGGGCACAAGAGAATGGTGGCCCAGAAGGACATTCGTCGCTCTCAGAACTGTTTACACGATGTGATCAGCAGCTCTTATTAACATCCATCCATCCTTCCATCATCATCATAACCTGTTTATCCTGAACAGGGTCACGGTGGGGCTGGAGCCTATCCCAGCATACATTGGGCGAAAGGCAGGAATACACCCTGGACAGGTCGCCACCCTGGACTCACACCCACAGGCAATTTAGACTCTCCAATCAGCCTAGCCTGCATGTCTTTGGACTGTGGGAGGGAACTGGAGTACAAAATGAAATATATGACATAGATGTACGTGTTTTTGTGTGTACAGAATACACTCTGTGACCACTTTCTTCGGTGCAGAATTGATTTTGGATTTTCTGGTTTGTGGTCTCTGCCTGGTTTTTGGACTGTTTTGAATTTTTGAAAAAGTGCCTTTGCTTGTTTGGACATTCTCCTGGTTTTTTAAACTCTGCCTTGTGTTTTTGATTACTCTTCTGATTACCCCGTATGTACCCATCCTCCTCCATTACAACAAGTGCCTGTCCCTGGATTACGTTTTGGATCTGCCCCTTGGTTATTAAACGCCTGCCATTTTTCACATTATCCCCGAGTCTGCTCATGATTATTCTGTCCCGAGTGCCGATAGACTACTCGCTAAGGTGCTTGTAGTCTAGTGGCTAAGGTGCCTATAGATTACTGGCAAAGGTGCTTGTAGTCTAGTGGCTAAGGTGTCTATAGACTACTGGCTAAAGTCTAGTGGATAAGGTGCCTATAAACTACTGGCTAAGGTGCTTGTAGTCTAGTGGCTAAGGTGCCTATAAACTGCTGGCTAAGGTGCTCATAGTCTAGTGGCTAAGGTGCCTATAAACTACTGGCTAAGGTGCTTGTAGTCTAGTGGCTAAGGTGATGCCTTGATGGCTGATTACTTGGACCTGGAAGGTTGGTGGTTCAAGCCCTGGTGTAGCCACAGTAAGATGGAAAATATGTCCAGTAAATAACTGCAATGTGAAAATGAATAGGAACTTTCTGCTGAACATTCCCATCCCTTCCCTGCCTGTTCTTCACCCTGCAGGGGAATAACAGCCCCGTGGATGACAACACTGCAGGGATGCCAGTGAGCCACACTGAACCCCAGGGTAGAGACAGAGGCAACGGGGAAGGTCCCCTCTACTCCACTGTTCAACCTGTCAACACCCGCACCCAGCAAGACCTTCTATACTCCACTGTTCAACCTGTCAACACCCACACCCAGCTAGACCTTCTGTACTCTACTGTTCAAAATTTGGGTTTGAAACATACGCGAACCTCGGGAGTGATTACACTCGACTCTTACCTGCGCCACCATTACTCAATATATGCTCCCGGGATTAGCATTATTGCTGAATCTCAGTTCGGCGGAGAAACTCAGAGACTGAGGGTCTAGCCAACACAATACCTGCACTGTATTGACATGATAGTTGCGAGCCCAGGTCGGTGTGCATTTCGAGGGCTCCTTAGAGCTAACTTGACAGGAACCGGCGTAGAAATGCCCTTGGGTTCCCTTCGCATTAAATTTTCAAGAGCCAATCCTTTGGGCTGAACTTGGCTGCCTTTCCCAGCTTGGAAACACCACTAAAGTAACAAGCCACTGATCAGTTGGTCTTTGGTCAATATTGTCCAATATTGCCCAGCCTAAATTCAGTCGTAATTTAGGCTGAAAAAGGTACAAGATGAATTAGAGTCATGGAGATCACGCAAGTTACAAACAAAATAATTTATTTGCAGACAGGTAGGTTATTAGCTTTAGAATACTTCCTTGCTTTTATGCCAAATCACATGTTTGAACCAGGCGGCAGTGCCATAAATCAACCTGGAGGGGTGGTCAAATCTTGAATTTAGACCCCCCACCCTTGGGGGCTGTTATAATGGAAATTGAGATGATTCCCAGAGCGGACATGTAGGTTTTCCCTTGAGTTTATTAAACTCCATTTGGTATGAAATGTATCTCATCTTACTCCTTGATTTTAACGGATCACATCCATACCAAACAGATTACCCTTATGTTTTATTATGTTGCAGTTATCATGAAACTTCCCTCCTGATTATCCATTTTACATGCAATTCCTGTTACCATTACAAGACATAATGCAATAATACAAGGATCACATGGGCAATGTTTTCAAGGTTTTTGTCACGTTTCAGGTCTGTCTCGCCATGTTTTATGTTTATTCATGTTGTCTTAGTCACGTAGTGTCTTATCATGTATTATGTTAGTCTAGGTTCGTCATGTTGTTTAGTTATGTTTCGTTACGATTTATTTTCTTGTCATGTCTAGTTATGTTTCGTACGATTATATTACCTTGTTATGTTTAGTGGTTATCGTCTTAGTTTCGCTTTGTGTTATGTTTTGATTTATGTTTATTGTTACGTTTACTGGTCATTGTTTATGCATACACTTTTACATGTCTTTCCGCAAACCTTGCGTTCTGCCTTTTCTCTCTCTCTCTCTCTTTCTGCCATTCACTCCCTAATTGTTTCCATTTGTCTATTTACTAAAACTACTAACGCTAGATCAGGATTGGGTAGAAACTAACAAACGAATCCTGTGTTCATGTTACCTTACGTTTCTCGTGCATGTCATTTACTAATTTACTAATGCTAGGGCAGGATAGGTTTATTACCAACGATTACTAATCACCTTGTTAAACTTGTCATCCATCGTTTGTTTTTGACCACGTCCTCGCCTACCGTTTTTGTACTTTTGCTTCGCTGATTGTTTCATGGTTTCGACACCCGCTTCGCCCACGACTACGCCTCTGCCTGCCGTCCGCCTGTTCATCTGCCCCGCTGACAGCTCTCCTGCTACTGGACCTCCCTGCACGTCTACCGACTACGAGTTTGCCTCTTCCCTCGGCACCTTGCTTTTTGTTTGTTTACTATTTGTTTGGCTGGATCTACGTGTACGGACTTTGCTTGTTCTGACTACGCTCCTGGGATTCGTCCAGAATAAAGCCCTGAGGGGTCTTTATATAACTATTGTTTCTGAGTTGTGCATTTTGGGTCCAACCCCCACGCACCCGTCTCAGTTTTACCGGGTCTATTTACAATCTCAACAGCAGTTTTGAATATTTAATCTACGGGAGCAGTCACTGGTGTAATGACAGCAGTGCCCAAATGAGGGCACTGTCGCATTATGTCTTTCCCCTTGGAAGTGACCAGGTATGGGGTCACGGGAGAGGTCACCAATGTTCTGGAGCACACTCTCTTCCCTGTGACCTAACTGCCCTTAAACCACTCATACATCTTCCCCTTATCTCCTTCGGCGCCGATGGCCTGAACCTCCCCAAAGGTAGTCCAAACCCTATTGTCCTCTGTTCCTTTGACACATACCAGAAGCCCCAGCTCTCAGGTTCCTCACAAATGGCAGCCCTTCCTGAGTCCCACTTTGCCTTTGGATACCCAGGGTCGTAGGGCTGACTGTGGTTTGAGATGTGTTCTGTAAGGAGCGGATCAGATGTCGGATGGTCATGGGGAAAAGGTTGCAAGATATTATATCTATGAATGATGATAGTGTTTTCATGATAACTGCATTATGCTGTAAATATGTATTTGTACCTCTCATGGTAATATACCTTTCGGATAAACCTGATTTGGGTGAATTAAAGGAAAGGAGACAAAACTCCAGATTGCTTGGTTTCTTCTCCTTATCTCCAAAATCCAGGCCTTTGTTCTTGACCCTAAAAATGGGTCACCCATCTGGAATTTACAGCCAAACTCCCACCAGTGAGACCTTGGTCAGGGAGCTAAAACAAATTACTTCTACAGAGACAGCTTTTGCCCAGTTTTCCCTCTGCTCCTGGATGGTTATGATATCAAAGGTAGACTGTTACAAAAACTAGACCATTACACCAGTCGCACTGAACCAATCAGAATAACACCAAACATTACTATATTCTGACCTTGGATTATCATGAAACATCTTAATGCCGTCTCCAGTATTCCTGAGCTCAAACCCTGCAAGGAATGTGAGAGGGCCCAGGAAGGTGCCTCCAGGAGCCCTTCTCTAGCTCTCCCCCACAGGCATGGGGGCCAAAAGGTGGGGGCTAACAATGTATGCTCTGGGAGGGGGAAGTCAGCAAGCTGACAAGCACATGAGACCAAATGTTAATGATTTCCGGCTTACAAGGGGGTTGCTGAAATAATAAAAATAACTTTTTCCACCACAAAAAAATAAAAAGGATGAAGGATAAATGACACCTCTGTACTGTTTGGATGGCTGTACTCTGTGTATTGTTAATAATAATAAAAAAATTAAAATATTAAAAATTAAAATAAAAAATGCACATTGGCCCCAATCAGGCACAAAGCAAATTACTGAAGGTGTTTTCTTCTGTGCATTCAGTTTATAAAAAAGTGGAAGTGCGGAAGAGCTGCAGCAGCCAGAAGCTGAGCTCATTCTATATTTATATTTACTGCAACTAGTTTCTTCTCATCTTCAGTCCTGCTGCTCTGTCAGTCAGGCTGTTTTACATTCATTTAGCAAAACACTGAGCCCTGGTCCACAAAGCCCCAAACCTCTCTCCTGGTAAGTGTTTTATCACATCATTGAATTTCATCAAAATTATGTTCCAATATTTTTTTGGGACAAGAACTGAAAATTATTATTGAATAACTGTAAAAGCTGTCTGTTTATTCCAGACACATATCAGTGTATTTGTGTAAGTATCAGAGTTGGGGGACAGAGGAGCCAAGGTTATGAGAAATGACAGGTTTAGTGAAGGCAGGCAGATAAGGGACAGGCAGCGCATGATCCAAACAGGCAAAGTTCAAAAACTGGGCAGAGGCATGAAGATCATAGAAAAAGGAAAAATAATAGCAATGGGGCACGGACGTGACAGACTGTGTGCTCTTGTGTAGCATCTGTTACAATGAGAGTATAGAGAATACTCACACAGTGTAACAGCACAATAACTCACTGTGTGCTCTTGTGTAGCATCTGTTACAATGAGAGTATAGAGAATACTCGCACAGTGTTCTCCAATGCCATTCATTTTTACAGTGTAAAATAATAACTCATATCTGTATTTGTGGCTCATATATCTGATGCAGCCATGCTCTTCAACACCTTCATAGCCCTCCTGTCTGTGTCAGGTAAAGTGCAGTTATGATGTTTCAGTGCTGTGTGTGTTTGTGTGTGTGTGTGTGTGTGTTTGTGTGTATGTGTGTGTGTTGGGGGGGGGGGGGGGGGTCGGCAAATGCATGCAGGGCAGAATTAGTCAAAATTACTATTAATCACAATACAAAAGAAACATCTAAAAAATAGCGAGCCTAACTCTTACCATTACAAAGCCCTCTTCATATCCAGCTTTGAACCTGAGACATAGTTCAGTACCGTTGTCATGGAGACATGATCTTCATTTATGTTCATTTAATCCATGATCTGTTGTGTTTGTGTGTGTGTGTGTGTGTGTGTATTTGTGTGTGTGTGTGTGTGCGTTTGTGTGTGTGTGTTTTCCAGGTGTTCTTGGCCAGCACGGATGGGGAGTGACTTACACCCCTGAGAGAATCTGTGCCTTAAAGGGGTCTTCAGTAGACATGCGCTGTGTTTACTTTCATCCCACATACCAAACTTACAGAGGGGAGAAAGCATTCTGGTATATTCTCAAGAACCATCCACAGGACCTGTCCCTGGACCCAGAGTATTCTGGTCGTGTGGAGTACCGTGGGAATCAGATCAGAGACTGCACTTTTAGAATAAAACAACTGAGAGAAAGTGATTCACAAACATATCGCTTCAGGTTCCTGACAAACCATGATGGAAAATATACTGGCCTACCTGGTGTCTCATTGACAGTTACAGGTAATCATTTAATGCGATGAGCTCATAGGATTCTTCTCCCATATCTATGAATGGAAGACTGGGGAAGGGAGGGATGTTTTTACAGTTTTAATTTGTTTGCAGCTCTACAGGTGAGGGTGAATCCTGGCTCAGTGACAGAGGGACAGAGTGTAACACTGACCTGTAGCACCACCTGCACTCTGACTGGCAGCCCAGCCTTCAGCTGGTACAGGGACGGGTCTCCTCTGTCCTTCACCACCCAGACACACCAGCTCAGAGCCAGCAGTGAAGATGGAGGCACATACTCCTGTGCTGTAAAAGGATCTGAGCTTCTCCCCTCCCCTGCAGTGGCTCTTAATGTGTACTGTGAGTACAAGAGGCCAGACTCTTTCACACTATTGGTGATGTCATCAACACTGTAGAAATGTTTGACACATCACACAGGTTTCAAAGCATTCAGCCTAAATGTACCGTTAAATTCTACAGATTATCATATGCTGCATGGTCATGTACAGATTTCACTTAAACTGCAACATATGTTTAGTGATTTTATTTATTAGCTGAAACATGAATGCTGGAAATAAATGCATAATTTAATTATTTGAAAGCACTGTACGTGTCCAGTTTAGATTCCACCTGAAACTACAAACTCTTCTTCCCTCTTCCAGATCCTCCGAAAAGAGTCTCAGTATCAGTGAGCCCCTCTGGTGAAATTGTGGAGGGCAGTTCAGTGACTCTTACCTGCATTAACCAGGCCAGCCCACCAGTGCAGAGATACATATGGTTTAAGAACACTGGATCTGTTAGCTTAGAGATACTAGAACGAAGATGGAGTCAGAAATACACCATTGAAAAAATCAAATCCTCGGGTGATGGAGAGTACTACTGTGTGGCAAAGAATTCGATTGGCCAAGGCAGATCTCCTGATATACATCTCAATGTGCTGTGTGAGTAATTCTGCACTGTCATTTACAACGGTTTGGATGGGCAGTGTCTTCCATGGAAATACATACTCGTCTGTTTTACTAGCCCGGATACCTTCATTCCTATTATAGTCACATAGCTGCACTGAACACTATTTTCATATGTCAGGATTGTAGCACAAAAGTGATATAGGGCTGGGCAATGTCTATAAAAAATGATACTGTCTCTTTAAACATTGTGGTAAAATATACATTCACTGAGCACAAACACTTCTTCCCTCTTCCAGATCCTCCTAAAGGAGTCTCAGTATCAGTGAGCCCCTCTTGTGAAATAGTGGAGGGCAGTTCAGTGACTCTGACCTGCATTAACCAGGCCAACCCACCAGTGCAGAGATACTCCTGGTTTCAGGAGAACAGAGCTGTACCCTCAGAGAGAGGAGGACCAGAGGCCAGCTACACCATTAAACACATCACGCAGCAGGATGCTGGAGAGTACTACTGTGAGGCAGGGAATGGGCTTGGGACAAACAGATCTCCTCCTAAACGTCTGGATGTGCAGTGTGAGTATATCAGCTTCAGACACATGGAGCAGAGAGAAGTCAGTATCTCCTGAGTGTCTGTGGGAAACTTTACAACTATACAACAGTAAGACACTGAGTCAACCAGTCAAGCTGGCCAGTAGAGGAGAAATCCTGTAGAAATATTACATTAACATGCAATGATGTATAAGCCAGATCATGCTGACATGTCTTAAGCCATACATGTGTAGTCAGAGTTTGCACAGGGCACTCAAGTTGTTGAAAATGTAGATTTTATGTTTTTTTCTGTTGATTTCAGATCCTCCTAAGAACATCTCAGTGTTAGTGAGCCCCGCTGGGGAAATAGAGGAGGGCAGTTCAGTGACTCTGACCTGCAGCAGCGAGGCCAACCCACCAGTGCAGAGATACACCTGGTTTAAGGAGTCTGGAGCTGGAGTCTGGCAGGCAGGATTAGGACAGAGTCTCAACTTTTCTAACTTTAGCTCCTGGAGCAGTGGGCAGTACTACTGTGAGGCAAAGAACACCCACGGAGCCCAGAACTCTACTGCTGTGACTTTAAAGGCACTGGTCATCACAGTGCAAGGTATGGCCAGAACACGTCTAAGTTAGGCTGCAGACTACATGACAAAAATGATTAAGGCTACAATACCAAGCTCATTGTCTCTTCGCACATAAAATCAACCACTCAAAATGCATTCACGGAAATTGGCTAAGTGACGGAGATGTTGAAGATTCGTGGGATTAATTATTGTGACTAATTGAACTAAAATTGAACGACTAATTTCCATCCCAAATACAGTGGTGTCATGTTCCAGTTCCCTTGCTGCTGCCGTCTGCATACACACCTTTGCCGGTCTCTCTCAAAGATGCTCCAAATAAAACAATTTGCTACACATTATTATAATAAAGAAAATTGTTTAATTCAACAAGCGTAGACTAATATTAAATGCGCAGAGCAAATTCAGTCAGGAAACTCTTGCTACAACATTCAACCATTGGTTGGTCTCAGCAAGCACATGTCCTCAATCTCAACCAATCACCTACAGACATCACTACATGTCCTCAAACTCACATTGACCAATCATAAGTGTGCACAAATTCTAGTAAATGTGCAGTACATTCTAGTAGACATAATGCAGGCATAGATGGGTTTGTCCCCACTGTTAGAAACTTTCACCTTACAGACCACAGAGTGCTGTGTTGTGAAATGACCACGGATACATCATGACTGACACTGGTGCATCTCTCTGACTTTGTGTAGGAGGTCGGTCCTTGACTGTGGTTGCAGCAGTGGCAGCTGTAGCAGCGGCGGCCATTTTGGCTCTTGTGTTTCTTGGTGTCGTCTGTGTGAGGTACGTGGCTGAAAATCTGTGCCAGTTCACAGTCACTCTTTAGCAAATTATGTCGGATTAGACCTACGGTGCAAAAACTAGTGTACATTTCTATAGAATGATGTTGTCATGTGCTAAATATTGATGCCATACCCCCCTCTTATGTCTGAGTTGTGCTTAGGTAACTGCATAATTAGCTATTTTGACTTTTGCATTGGGTTTTGATTTTTTTTCTCTCTATAAGCAGGAGGAAACGATCAATAAATGAGGAGGTGAGTCAGTCAAAATGAAATATATTTCATGGATGTATGTGTTTTTGTGTATACAGTATACACTCACTGACCACTTTCTTAGGTACACCTTTCTAGTACTGATTTTATATTTTCTGGTTTGTGGTCTTTGGATGTGCAGTGTGCCTTTGTTTGTTTGGATTTTCTCCTGGTTTTTTAAACTCTGCCTTGTGTTTTTCATTATTCTTTTGATTACCCCATATGTACCTGTCCACCTCCATTACAACAATTGCCTTTCCGCATTATCGCTGAGTCTGCTCATGATTATTCTGTCCTGAGTGCCTATAGACTACTGGCAAAGGTGCTTGTAGTCCAGTGACTAAGGTGCCTATAGACTACTGGCTAAGGTGGTTGTAGTCTAGTGGCTAAGGTGCCTATAGACAACTGGCTATGGTGCTTTTAGTCTAGTGGCTAAGGTGCCTATAGACTACTGGCTAAGGTGCTTGTAGTCTAGTGGTTAAGGTGCCTATAGACTACTGGCTAAGGTGCTTGTAGTCTAGTGGCTAAGGTGCCTATAGACTACTGGCTAAGGTGCTTGTAGTCTAGTGGCTAAGGTGCCTTTAGACTACTGGCTAAGGTGCTTGTAGTCTAGTGGCTAAGGTGCCTCAAGACTACTGGCTAAGGTGCTTGTAGTCTAGTGGCTAAGGTGCCTATAGACTACTGGCTAAGGTGCTGGTAGTCTAGTGGCTAAGGTGCCTATAAACTACTGGCTTAGGTGCTTGTAGTCTAGTGGCTACGGTGCCTATAAACTACTGGCTAAGGTGCTTCTAGTCTAGTGGCTGAGGTGATGCCTTGATGGCTGATGACAAGGACCTGGAAGGTTGGTGGTTCAGGCCGTGGTGTAGCCACAGTAAGATGGAAAATGTGTCCACTAAATAACTCCAATGTGAAAATGAACAAGAACTTTCTGCTGAACATTCCCATCCTTTCCCTGCCTGTTCTTCACCCTGCAGGGGAATAACAGCCCCGTGGATGACAACACTGCAGGGATGCCAATGAGCCACACTGAACCCCAGGGTACAGACAGAGGCAACGGGGAAGGTCCCCTCTACTCCACTGTTCAAGCTGCCAACACCCACATCCAGCTAGACCTTCTATACTCCACTGTTCAACCTGCCAACACCCGCAACCAGCAAGACCTTCTATACTCCACTGTTCAACCTGCCAACACCCGCACCCAGCTAGACCTTCTGTACTCCAATGTTCAACCTGCCAACACCCACACCCAGCAAGACCTTCTGTACTCCACTGTTCAACCTGTCAACACCCACACCCAGCAAGACCTTCTGTACTCCACTATTCAAAAGCCTCTCCCTGATTTTCAGTACAACAGCGTCCAGTTCCTGCCCTCCCGTGCTGCCCCCAGGTGAGCATACCCCCTCATTACACTCCCTGTGCTGACTGTGGCTGTGCCAGCTCTTCTGTTTAGCCCAGTCTTCATCAAACAGCCGACTTGAGACGGGGCAAAACCAGACGGGATGGTTTTAGAACGTTTTTTTGAAGAAAGTCTTAGTGGTGTGTACTGTCCAGTTTTGGAGAGTCTGCTTTTGTCGGCTAGCGTTTCCCAAACTGACCACGTTTATTTATTTTTTATTTTTTTATTTATTTTATTTTTTGCACGATAGCAAAGACAGACAACAAAAAAGAGATCATCACAGTTTAAAAGGAGCAAGGTGAGACATGAAACCCTACTGGGCTTATATGGGAACCTCACCCAAGAGACCCAATGGTCAGAAACCATTGCATACAAATTATAGAAAAAGTTAAAAAGTTAAAAGGAAAGTTTAAAAAAGAAAAGAGAACTACAAAATTAACTATTATTTAAAGCAATCGAAGATAATTATAATTGAGAACAATAACTCAATATACAATGTTTATACAGAATATAAAATGAAGAAAGAGATTAAGAGAGAGAAAGAAAGAAAATGTGAAAGAGTGAAAGAAAGAAAGAAATATACATATAAGATACACAATACAAAATAAAAGCAATAATAAAGTAAAACAATAAAGTAAAACAACCAGTCCCACCAGAATTATGCATCAGGCCACCCCCAGGCCGCAGCAAAGAGTCCACCAGGGCGCACCCACATCCCGCCCCTGACAGCCAGGGGAACAGGATGTGGGCCCACCCCAACAAACTCCTCGCCACAGCCCGAAAACGGTCCACCGCACAACTCCGGAAGCACTGAACAACTTAACAGATAAGACAAATTATTACAAAGTTGCTGTTACATTACTGATGAGGTAATTTTTTAGACTCTTCTTAAAGGATGATAAATAGACAATTTTTTAAATATAGTCGGGTAATTGATTCCAAAGACAAGGACCCTGATATCGCAAAGTAAATTGACCAAGAGTAGTTCTAAAGAAAGCAGTATGGAGATCAGAAGACTGTCTTGTGGCATAACTGTGGACTTGGTTGTTGGAAAAGAATATATTACAGAAACTAGGAGGCAAGAGATTCATTCGTTGCTGGAAAACAAATAAGCAGACTTGATACACATTTATATCATAAACATTCATAATTGCAAGTTTTTGGAACAGAGGTTTCGAGCAAGCCCGTGGTTCAGAAAAAGTAGCTATTCTAACAAATGGCTTATGCAATGTAAAAAGGTGTGTCAGGTTTGATCTGTAGGTGCTTGCCCATACTACATTACAATAGGAAAGAAAAGGATAAACTAAGGTGTAATACAGAGAAATAAGATTTTTTCTAGGTAAGACGTGTCTTATCCTGCTGATGATACCAATAGACTTGGCAACTTTGTTGCAGATAAATGATATATGTTTTTTCCAATTTAGATTTCCGTCAATGAAGACGCCTAAAAACTTGGCGGACTGCACTCTGTCTAATGAGTGATTGGATATGTTAATGCGACATTGAGGTAAGAGCGGTCGTCTGGCAGTCAGAGGGTTGCCGGTCCGATCCCGCCCCCTGGGTGTGTCAACGTGTCCCTGAGCAAGACACCTAACCCCCAAATGCTCCTGATGAGTCAAGTCTCTTCTCAAGTTGACTGTTTTTTGTAGACTGGTTTTAGAACTGAACCAATCACGAAGCAGCACAGTGGATTGGAGAGGATGGTGGTGTGGGAGGAGTCTCTCACCAAACTGTGAACTTGTGTTAATGTTGTTAAAACAACATCACGGTACCCAACAATAAATATAGACAATACAACGGTAACAGTAGCTAGCTAAACACAATACACATATAAAGGTCACTAGAAGAAACATGAACCGCCAAGCACACAGTCGTTGTTATGGAAACATTTATTTGTTTACTTGCCGCTTTGGTGCGGACTGCCTCGTTTATACTCGGCCGTTGAGCTTTCTCCCGGCTTGCAGGCTAATCACCTGATCCAGACGCATCTTTTGATTGGCTCTTCTTTTCACCTTTTGCTCCTCCTCTTTTGACCCGCCTGCAGTGTGACCTCAGCCGATGACATCACAGTGATGTACTGACTGACTGAAGCAGAATTCCAGAACGCTCTTTTGTAGCTGAACTTCCTGCAGCTTGTGCTTCATGTAGCATGCAGTGCACTCTCGGAAATAAAGTCCATAAAAGGATACAAAGAGAGATACAAGAGTTTAGAGTTTAACTGAGCTGTTTTCTCCACGCAGGTCACCAGCAGTGAAGGAAGACTGTGCTCTCTACACCACGGTGCGGAAACATCAAACATGAAAATAAACCGCCGGATCTCTCGTCCCACAAACCGCAGTGTGCATATGGGTATATCTTTGAATGTGTGAGCATTTTAAGTGCATTTGCTCGACAAACTCGACAAAGCAAAATTCTGTCAGGACAACAATCCCCAAGCAGCAACTTCATTTGCATGCAACGGCATGATGTGCTGGATAAGCGTTTATTAAAATCAGCGATCATACGTCTGATCGGTGATGTGCTGGATGAGCGTTTATTAAAATCAGCAATCATACGTCTGATCGGTGATGTGCTGGATGAGCGTTTATTAAAATCAGCGATCATACGTCTGATCGGTGATGTGCAGGATGAGCGTTTATTAAAATCAGCGATCATACGTCTGATCGGTGATGTGCTGGATGAGCGTTTATTAAAATCAGCGATCATACGTCTGATTGGTGGGCATGCAGGCCATTCAGGACTGGAAGAGCAGACATACCGTCTGAGTGACAGATCAGGGAACAAACCACTCCAGTCCTCACATTTGAAGATTCTGGGACTCTTTCTGGTACTTTATCCACTTTACCTCCAGGTCAACTCCTCATCAACTCAGGTCACATGGCTGGGATGACTGTGGTGATTGGCTCTTCAAACGTGCGCTCAAAATGATCATTCATTTGACATTCTGTGACCTGTATATGCAAAACACCCCCATGTCTTCATATCGCATACAAGGTATCATCAAAATTCCATTTTATTTTCTTATCTATCTTAAATCGATGTAGTTTGTTGCAACTATTATATTTGCTGGATTAAAAGGCTTTTTATCTGCATATTTAACGTTATCTATTGGTACATTTCTTTAAATTTATTTGGGGATGTGTACGCAGAAACATTGACAATTTTCAATTAGATTTATAAACCGACACGCAATTGAAGTTTTTGCGAAAGGATTTTGAGCAGTAATTAGGCAACGTATCCCGATTATTCCGTGCCTACGCACAAATACAATGCGTTGCTGCCAACCAATCAGAATGTAGTATTTTTCAAAGCCATGTTATTTGCTGGAGGTGAATTTATTTCATGCAGGGGTACACAACAAGGGCCGATCCGTTTTAGGACCTTGTGCCAACTCCTGGTCTTAAGATATGATTGAGTCAATTAAATAATTATCTTATCTGACATGAGTACCGGCTACAGCTGCAGACTGCAAGTGTATCCTCATGATTTTACTGTGCTCAAGTATATCATGGCCATCAGCACTGTCATTTGCGTTTCAGTACTGGGCAAGACATACACATCACTGGTAGTTAATAAATTAAGTTGATTAAAAATAACTATAAATAGAACACAAAATATCTGAGTCATGTACAAATGGTAGAAAATGCAGTTTGTGGCAGTAGAATTATCCTCAGGAAGACATGTGCATGCAGCACACGTCCTCCGCCTGTAGATGGCACAATTACTGCAGTAAACATGGCAATCACAGCTAATCGGCATCGCAACGCTAGTTATAAACTCGCTCTGCCAGCCCTCTCTCTTTGACACAGAGAGCCTGAGTTTACTGTAGGCCTCCGGGAAGCCTTTTTTTTCCGTTAGATGAGATGAATTCATAAACCAACTTTGTTAGATCCTTTAGCCTACAGGGGTGACATGGCTCAGGCAGTAAGAGCAGTTGTCTGGCAGTTGGAGGGTTGCCGGTTCGATCCCCTGCCCGGGCTGTGTCGAAGTGTCCCTGAGCAAGACACCTGACCCCCAAATCCTCCTGACGAGCTGGTTGGTGCCTTGCATGGCAGCCAATTGCCATCGGTGTGTGAGTGTGTGTATGAATGGGTGAATAAATTGTACAGCGCTTTGGATAAAGGCGCTATATAAATGCCAACCATTTACCATTTACATAATTTCAGAATGTAACAGGCCTGTTTAAAGCAGCTGCGCACCTACTGCACGATATCTAAAGGGGAACAGAGTTTTACAGCCATGCAGCCCCACAAACCTCCATGACCAGCAGCTTCAGCCCACATGTATTATACAAGTCACAAAATGGCTGCCGCTTAATTGCCTCACAATGTGTTTTCTTTGCTTAAATATACAAATTTCTTTGTAGTGAATGCAGGAATAAGTAATGAATGAAGAATGAATGGCCAACTTATTATTTTTTAGTTTACAGTATTTTTTTGTGTGCCTATACAGATCATACAGTATGGATGTAAACATCAAATTAAAGTCTGCCTTTTAACCTCACATTCATGCTTTTATTTCAAATCCAATGTGCTGGAGTAGAGAGCCAAAGCAACACAAGTTGTGTCATTGTCCAAATACTAAGATGATAAATGTATAGAACTTGGCCTCGGAAGTTGTGTTGTCATTCCCTTTGGAAATATCTACAGTACGGTAGATAATAAATAAATAAAAATCCTATCCGATTACTGAAATCCAATCCAAAACAACTTTGGAAAAACTGGGCCTTGGGGATTAAGTGGCTCCAGTTAGGTGTTGGAGTGGTGAGAAAAGTGGTGTCATTGCGCTCTCCCACCACCAGAGAGCGCAGGGGAGCTCCTGAGTCTCCCCCCCCCCCATTCTGACGGTGGATGTGTACATTACCTGAAGCTCCTGACCCGTATCTGCATGACTGTATGCACTGCACTGCTGCCACACGATTGGTCGATTGGATAATGGCACGAATAAGTGCTCGGTGAGCGTACGCAGCCAATCACACAGCGAGGTGGGGAGGAGGAGGTGTGGCCTGGAAAGCATGCCTGGCTGATGAGAGAGGCCAGACTGAAGGTGGCAGTCACGCAAATAACCGCACATTACAGGTGGCGTGCAGAAGAGCATCTCTGTAAGTGGATCGACAACAAACAAACGCCTAATAAAGCGCCAGCTGAGTGAATGCTACGTGTGCTATGCGCATGCTATCTGTCAGGTATTTGCTATATGCTATATGTAAATTATATGTAAAAAAATAACAATAAAATAGGCCCTGGTCCTTATCTTTGTTGTACGGGTAGCAATTGAAATTGTACTTCCCTCTAGGGTCTTTCAGCGCACTTAGCCCTGGTTATGGGTATGCACTTTGTTGCACGTCGCTCTGGATAAGAGCGTCTGCCAATTGCCATTAATGTAATGTAATGTAAATTATTTTACTATTCTGTGTGTTCCGAAATGGTGGTATTGCTTCTTCTTGGCCAGTCCGTCTGACTGTTCTACAAGGGTTCAAGTTTGTGATCTATGCGATCACTCTCGGACTCTAGGAACAGTAGTTTTCAGTGCACTTGTCCCTGGTTCTGATTTTCACTGTCGCGCTGGATAAGAGCACCTGCCAAAATGCCGGTCATGTAACAGAATGTAAATGTCGTGCAAGCGAGTGTTTCAATCCAAACGGTGAGTGCTTGTCCCAGGTCATGGCTCAGTGCGACATAGCAGTAAGAGCAGTCGTCTGGCAGTCGGAGGGTTGCCGGTTTGATCCCCTGCCCGGGCTGTGTCGAAGTGTCCCTGAGCAAGACACCTAACCCCCAAATGCTCCCGACGAGCTGGTCGGCGCCTTGCATGGCAGCCAATCGCTGTCGGTGTGTGAGTGTGTGTATGAATGGGTGAATGAGAAGCATCAATTGTACAGCGCTTTGGATAAAAGGCGCTATATAAAAATGCCAACTATTTACCGTTTAGGTCTGCTGCAGCACATCCAGCCACATTACTGCCTCGTCCCCCTCCTCATCCCCGCCAATCACCGTCCTCTTGGGCGCCCCCTACAGGGCAGGAGACGCCAGTGCGGTGGGGCTCACAGTGGCCCCGCGGGACCTAGTGCAGGTACTGCCGACAGTAGTCCTCCGCAAAGTAGAACTCGCCTGCCTCCCTGATCGCCGTGGTGACGGGGCCGTAGCCCTCCGTGGCCAACACCTGCACAGGTAAAAGCATAGAACTCCCTTCGTTACCGTGGAGCTAGTTGGAGGCAGTGGCTTTGCTTATTTACAACACTGCCATTTTCCTGAGCCGGGGAGTACGACTGCGGTCCTTGAGGGCCGGTCTGCGTGCTAGTTTTTGTTCCAACCAATTGCCGTGTTTTTAATTTGCTGACAGCTCAATATATTTCCCTGGTCAAGCCTGTACAGTAAAATCATTAGGATACACTTACAGTCTGCAGCTGTAGCCAGTACTCATACACATGTCAGATAAGATATCCATCCATCCATCCATTATCTGAACCCGCTTATCCTGATCAGGGTCGCGGGGGGGCTGGAGCCTATCCCAGCATACATTGGGCGAAAGGCAGGAATACACCCTGGACAGGTCGCCAGTCTATCTCAGGGCACACACACCATTCACTCACACACTCATACCTACGGGCAATTTAGACTCTCCTGTCAGCCTAACGTGCATGTCTTTGGACTGTGGGAGGAAACCGGAGTACCCGGAGGAAACCCACGCAGACACGGGGAGAACATGCAAACTCCACACAGAGAGGCCCCGGCCGACGGGGATTCGAACCTTGCTGTGAGGCGGCAGTGCTACCCACTGCACCATCCGTGCCGCCCAGATAAGATATGATTGAGTCAATTAAATAATTAAGACCAGAAGTTGGCACACAATCGTGAAACGGATCGGCCCTTGTTGTGCACCCCAGTTCTACACAAGAGGCAATTACACAATTTTTTTGGGAATACTTAATGTTTCCTGAAGCCATTGTGGTTAAGTACTGTGGCACAGGGGTACAACGGCAGGGCCCCAAGTCGCAATCAAACACACAGCTTTTGGGTTACAAGTCCACAACTCTAAACAGTGCACTATGGCTATAATCAGCAGGACGGACGTTAAGTGCTTTGCTGCCCTCCAGTGGTGAGAAAGGGAACTGCACACGTCGAATGCAGACGTGTGCAGTTACCCTTTTCACCACTGGAGGGCAGCAAAGCACTTATTGATTCACAATGAAGCAGTTGGCATATAAAAAAACAAAAAAAAAACACCACACACTTCCTTGCAGAAACGTAGCAAAGATCTGCTGCTGCATGTAATCCCACTTTCCCCACAAACTAAACAATATATATATATATATTGGGCGGCCTGTAGCGTGGTGGTTAAGGTAAATGATTGGGACAGGTAAGTTGGTGGTTCTAATTCCGGTGTAGCCACGATATGATCCGAACAGCAGTTGGGCCCTCGAGCAAGGCCCTTAAACCTGGATTGCTGCTTAGTCTAATCAACTGTATGTTGATCTGGATAAGAGTGTCTGCCAAATGCCAATAATGTAATGTAATATATATACACTCACCAAGCACTTTATTTGGAACATTTTTACTTTATTACACCTTCTCAGTCATGCAGTTATCTAATCAGCCAATTGTGTGGCAGCAGTGCAATGCATACTATCATGTAGATACGGGTGAGGAGCTGCAGAGAATGGTGCAAAAAACAAAAAACATCCAGCGAGCAACAGTTCTGTGGGCAGAAATGCCTCGTTAATGAGAGACGTCAGAGGAGAAAGGCCAGACTGGTAAAGGCTGACAGGAAGGTGACAGTGACATAAATAACCACACATTAGAGCAGTGGTATGCATATGTGTGTAAGTAGTTAGTTGTGTGTACATTACATGTGCTGCTTTCTGTTTGTGGAGCTGTGGTGGCAGTAAGGCTCCTAACCACTGCTTCCTGTCCATTGCCCACTGCTTCCTGTTGTACCTACCCTGTTTGGGGCTGGGGCTGTTAAGGGGGACATTCACTATTAGTGGTTTAGGCAGAAAGACTTTTGAGAAGTACTTCTGCTTTTGGTTTTTGTGTTTTGACTCTTTTTGGAAAAATCCATCTTGCTGATTATACCGAGAACTTCCTGCTGTGTGCTGTGCTTGTAAAAATAATTGTAATTATGCTTAAAACATTTTTTAATAAATCGTCAAAATAATAAAATAGAAAAATAAACTCAGTTACATTTGATTCTGCTGAAGAGAGAAGAGCTCTTCCTGTCCGACCGGGAAAACGCAGTTTTGCTGTTATTCTGACTGAATGATGTCAGAGCCATAGGTGAAGGGTGTAAAACCCCACGCTAACCCAATGACGGAATTTAGCCAGGGCCGAAGGGGTTTGCATGCTTGTCCTTCTGGTGTTGCTGGAAGAACATTAGTAGGGTTAAATAATAATGACCGCTATGCGGAGAGTCTAGATCAGCTAATGAATAAACCACGTTACAAAGACAGTAGTACAACTCTGCCTTCCGCTCTTTACTGGTCCGGGCTGACCAAGAATCTCCACAGTAGGGCCAAAACATTCACCTTCGTTATTTGACTCCATTTAAGATATAATTTAGAAATTTGGGTTTGAAACATACGTGAACCTCGGGAGTGATTACACTCGACTCTTACCTGCACCACCATTACTCAATATATGCTCCCGGGATTAGCATTATTGCTGAATCTCAGTTCGGCGGAGAAACTCAGAGGCTGAGGGTCTAGCCAACACAATACATGCACTGTATTGACATGATAGTTGCGAGCCCAGGTCGGCGTGCATTTAGAGTGCTCCTTAGAGCTAACTTGACAGGAACCGGCGTAGAAACGCCCATGGGTTCCCTTTGCATCAAATTACAAGAACCATGCTTGGAAATAATTTATTCGCAGACAGGTAGGTTATTAGAATACTTCCTTGCTTTTATGCCAAATCACATGTTTGAACCAGGCGGCAGTGCCATAAATCAACCTGGAGGGGTGGTCAAATCTTGAATTTAGACCCCCCACCCTTGGGGGCTGTTGAGTAGGGAAATTGAGATGATTCCCAGAGCGGACATGTAGGTTTTCCCTTGAGTTTATTAAACTCCATTTGGTATGAAATGTATCTCATCTGATTCCTTGATTTTAACGGATCACATCGATACCAAACAGATTACCCTTATGTTTTATTATGTTGCAGTTATCATGAAACTTCCCTCCTGATTATTATAATTTTGTTTCATTTGCACTCCATTGTATGTCGCTCTGGATGAGAGCGTCTGCTAAATGCCTTGTAATGTAAAGTAAATGTAATGAGGTTCAGTGGTTGTTCATACCAAACCTCAGAATGGGGAAGAAATGTGATCTCAGTGACTCTGACCGTGGAATGATTGTTGATGCCTGCCGAGGTGGTTAGAGTATCTCAGAAGCTGCTGATCTCCTGGGATTTTAACACGCAACAGTCATGAGAGTTTACAGAATGTGAATTAATAATAAAGTGCTCACTGAGTGTTCATTGTATTACATGTATTTTGGAAAATGCAACACTATGAATAAAGCTTATAATTCCTTTTCTTAATTGTAGGGCCTTCATGTTTTGAACTGCATCACATCTTTAATTCAAGCAGAGAGAAGTTAACTTCCTCTGTGGTCTGTGGTCAGGCGCTTCACGTCTGACATGAAGGGTGACATGGCTCAGGCAGTAAGAGCAGTTGTCTGGCAGTCGGAGGGTTGCCGGTTTGATCCCCCACCCGGAATGTGTCGAAGTGTCCCTGAGCAAGACACCTGACCCCTAAATGCTCCTGATGAGCTGGTCGGTGCCTTGCATGGCAGCCAATCGCCATTGGTGTGTGAGTGTGTGTATGAATGGGTAAATGAGAAGCATCAAGTGTTCAGTGTTTTGGATAAAGGCGCCATATAAATGCCAACCATTTACCATTTATCATGAAGCCATTCCACCCACAGCCACACAGAGCCCAGCAGGGTCCCTCACTGCACCCCACTCACTGGGCACAAGAGTACTATCACCTAATATAAAACATGCACCCTGCTCTCACTCAGACAGAGAGCCCAGCAGAGCCCCTCACTGGGCACAAGAGTACGGTGGCCCAGAAGGACATTCGTCGCTCTCAGAACTGTTTACACAATGTGATCAGCAGCTCTTATTAACATCCATCCATCCTTCCATCATCATCATAACCTGCTTATCCTGAACAGGGTCACGGTGGGGCTGGAGCCTATCCCAGCATACATTGGGTGAAAGGCAGGAATACACCCTGGACAGGTCGCCACCCTGGACTCATACCCACAGGCAATTTAGACTGTCCAATCAGCCTAGCCTGCATGTCTTTGGACTGTGGGAGGGAACTGGAGTACAAAATGAAATATATGACATAGATGTACGTGTTTTTGTGTGTACAGAATACACTCAGTGACCACTTTCTTAGGTGCACCTTTCTAGAATTGATTTTGGATTTTCTGGTTTGTGGTCTCTGCTTGGTTTTTGGACTGTTTAGAATTTTTGTATATGTGCCTTTGCTTGTTTGGACATTCTCCTGGTTTTTTAAACTCTGCCTTGTGTTTTTGATTACTCTTCTGATTACCCCGTATGTACCCATCCTCCTCCATTACAACAAGTGCCTGTCCCTGGATTACGTTTTGGATCTGCCCCTTGGTTATTAAACGCCTGCCATTTTTCACATTATCCCCGAGTCTGCTCACGATTATTCTGTCCCGAGTGCCGATAGGCTACTGGCTAAGGTGCTTGTAGTCTAGTGGCTAAGGTGTCTATAGACTACTGGCTAAAGTGCTTGTAGTCTAGTGGATAAGGTGCCTATAAACTACTGGCTAAGGTGCTTGTAGTCTAGTGGCTAAGGTGCCTATAAACTGCTGGCTAAGGTGCTCGTAGTCTAGTGGCTAAGGTGCCTATAAACTACTGGCTAAGGTGCTTCTAGTCTAGTGGCTAAGGTGATGCCTTGATGGCTGATGACTAGGACCTGGAAGGTTGGTGGTTCAAGCCCTGGTGTAGCCACAGTAAGATGGAAAATATGTCCAGTAAATAACTGCGATGTGAAAATGAACAGGAACTTTCTGCGGAACATTCCCATCCTTTCCCTGCCTGTTCTTCACCCTGCAGGGGAATAACAGCCCCGTGGATGACAACACTGCAGGGATGCCAGTGAGCCACACTGAACCCCAGGGTACAGACAGAGGCAACGGGGAAGGTCCCCTCTACTCTGACCGCAATGCGGAGAGTCTAGATCAGCGAATGAATAAACCACGTTACAAAGACAGTAGTTCAAATCTGCCTTCCGCTCTTTACTGGTCCGGCTGACCAAGAATTTCCACAGTAGGGCCAATACATTCACCTTCGTTATTTGACTCCATTTAAGATATAATTTAGAAATTTGGGTTTGAAACATACGCGAACCTCGGGAGTGATTACACTCGACTCTTACCTGCGCCACCATTACTCAATATATGCTCCCGGGATTAGCATTATTGCTGAATCTCAGTTCGGCGGAGAAACTCAGAGGCTGAGGGTCTAGCCAACACAATACATGCACTGTATTGACATGATAGTTGCGAGCCCAGGTCGGCGTGCATTTAGAGGGCTCCTTAGAGCTAACTTGACAGGAACCGCCGTAGAAATGCCCATGGGTTCCCTTCGCATCAAATTACAAGAGCCATGCACCACCAATCCTTTGGGCCGAACTTGGCTGCCTTTCTCAGCTTGGGAACACCACT
Source organism: Conger conger (assembly GCF_963514075.1). Taxonomy (NCBI): domain Eukaryota; kingdom Metazoa; phylum Chordata; class Actinopteri; order Anguilliformes; family Congridae; genus Conger; species Conger conger. Next base: position 91,241,671 of record NC_083760.1, on the reverse strand, counting down.
AAAGTAACAAGCCACTGATCAGTTGGTCTTTGGTCAATATTGTCCCCCTAAGTATTCAGTCGTAATTTAGGCTGAAAAAGGTACAAGATGAATTCGAGTCATGGAGATCACGCAAGTTACAAACAAAATAATTTATTTGCAGAAAGGTAGGTTATTAGAATACTTCCTTGCTTTTATGCCAAATCACATGTTTGAACCAGGCGGCAGTGCCATAAATCAACCTGGAGGGGTGGTCAAATCTTGAATTTAGACCCCCCACCCTTGGGGGCTGTTAAGTAGGGAAATTGAGATGATTCCCAGAGCGGACATGTAGGTTTTCCCTTGAGTTTATTAAACTCCATTTGGTATGAAATGTATCTCATCTGATTCCTTGATTTTACTGGATCACATCCATACCAAACAGATTACCCTTGTGTTTTATTATGTTGCAGTTATCATGAAACTTCCCTCCTGACTATGCATTTTACATGCAATTCCTGTTACCATTACAGACATAATGCAATAATACAAGGATCACATGGGCAATGTTTTCAAGGTTTTACCAGGTCTATTTACTATCTCAACAGCGGTTTTGAATATTTAATCTAAGAGAGCAGTCACTGGTGTAATGACAGCAGTGCCCAAATGAGCAGTGCCCAAATGACCATACCTGGTCACTTGGAAGTGACCAGGTATGGGGTCACGGGAGAGGTCACCAATGTTCTGGAGCACACTCTCTTCCCTGTGACCTAACTGCCCTGAAACCACTCATACATCTTCCCCTTATCTCCTTTGGCGCCGATGGCCTGAAACTCCCCAAAGGTAGTCCAAACAGTATTGTCCTCTGTTCCTTTGACACATACCAGAAGCCCCAGCTCTCAGGCATGGCAGCCCTTCCTGAGTCCCACTTTGCCTTTGGATACCCAGGGTCGTAAGGCTGACTGTGGTTTGAGATGTGTTCTGTAAGGAGCGGATCAGATGTCGGATGGTCATGGGGAAAAGGTTGCAAGATATTATATCTATGAATGATGATAGTGTTTTCATGATAACTGCATTATGCTGTAAATATGTATTTGTACCTCTCATGGTAATATACCTTTCGGATAAACCTGATTTGGGTGAATTAAAGGAAAGGAGACAAAACTCCAGATTGCTTGGTTTCTTCTCCTTATCTCCAAAATCCAGGCCTTTGTTCTTGACCCTAAAAATGGGTCACCCATCTGGAATTTACAGCCAAACTCCCACCAGTGAGACCTTGGTCAGGGAGCTAAAACAAATGACTTCTACAGAGACAGCTTTTGCCCAGTTTTCCCTCTGCTCCTGGATGGTTATGATATCAAAGGTAGACTGTTACAAAAACTAGACCATTACACCAGTCGCACTGAACCAATCAGAATAACACCAAACATTACAATATTCTGACCTGGGATTATCATGAAACATCTTTATGCCGTCTCCAGTATTCCTGTGCTCAAACCCTGCAAGGAATGTGAGAGGGCCCAGGAAGGCACCTCCAGGAGCCCTTCTCTAGCTCTCCCCCACAGGCATGGGGGCCAAAAGGTGGGGGCTAACAATGTATGCTCTGGGAGGGGGAGGTCAGCAAGCTGACCAGCACATGAGACCAAATGTTCATGATTTCCGGCTTACATGGGGGTTGCTGAAATAATAAAAATAACTTTTTCCACCACAAAAAAATAAAAAGGATGAAGGATAAATGACACCTCTGTACTGTTTGGATGGCTGTACTCTGTGTATTGTTAATAATAATAAAATAATAAAAATCTATCACTTAAAATAAAAAATGCACATTGGTCCCAATCAGGCACAAAGCAAATTACTGAACGTGTTTTCTTCTGTGCATTCAGTTTATAAAAAAGAAACGGAAGAGCTGTGGCAGCCAGAAGCTGAGCTCATTCTATATTCTATATTAGGCTATTAAGTTAGGCTATTGTTTTACTGGCTGGCAGGCCACAGCTTTTGTTGTAGGAGGAGCCAATACTTTGCACCCTGCTCAGGGTATAATTACTGGCACACCTGAACTCACTTCAGTGTGCATTAGTGTTCTGCAGTGGGTTGGTTGCATTTTCTGTATTCAGCGTCAGTGTTATTTAAGCAGTTGTGTAGCGCACCAGCGGCAGCTGTGTGCGGCAGCCTCGGCTACTTGCCTCGGCGTACGAAGTCGCAGGTGTACAAAGTCGAGGGTGTCTATCTACGGGTGTCCATCCAGGCTGTCCGAGAGCCTGATGTTTGATTTTGTTTTTGCTGCCTGCCCTCATTCCACTGTGTAGTATTCCTCTTGTCCTCCCTAGTTCCCTCCATGTGTTTCCTTCCCATCCCTGTCCTCTCTCCTCTCCCCAGGTCCCAGTCAGGTAGGAGGTTCGCCTCCCGCCAACATGGGCAGAATATCTCTAATCTCATCTTCCCTCCCAGATCCCCTGGTATTGATCTCTGTGTGGCTGGTGGCCTCTGGAACTGCCAGTCCGCCGTCCAGAAAGCAGACTTCATATCTGCCTATGCCTCCCACCTCAACCTTGACTTTCTTGCTTTAACTGAAACGTGGCTCTCACCTGAGAACACGGCCACCCCGGCTGCCCTTTCCTCTGCCTTCTCTTTTTCCCACACACCCAGATCCTCTGGCAGAGGAGGTGGCACAGGTCTCCTAATCTCATCCTCATGGAGATCTAGTGTCTTCTCCTCATCCCTCTCCTTCTCCTCTTTTGAATTTCATGCGGTTTCTGTTACTCTGCCGTGCAAACTGTTTATCATTGTTGTTTATCGCCCCCCGGGTCCTCTGGGGAACTTTTTGGATGAGATGGACATCCTCCTCAGCTCCTCACCTGTCAATGACACCCCCCTGATCCTCCTGGGTGACTTCAACCTCAACTCAGAGTCCACCCAGTCTACCTTTCTCTCCCTCCTCTCTTCTTTTGACCTTACCCTCACTCTTTCCCCTCCCACCCACAAAGCAGGCAACCTTCTTGACCTCATCTTCACAAGGAGCTGCACAACAACCAATCTCTCTGTAACACCACTCCATATATCTGACCACTCCTTCATCTCTTTCTCTCTTCCACTCTCCTCTAACACCCATCCATCTCTCCCACCATCCACTGTCACCTGTCGACGGAACCTACGCCACCTGTCTTCCTCCACCCTCTCATCTACAATCCTCTCCTCCCTACCATCTGCGGAGTCTTTTTCTCGACTGTCTACCGATGATGCGGCTACAACTCTCATGTCCTCCCTCTCATCTTCCTTTGACTCTCTGTGTCCCCTCACCACCAAACTAGCTCGGGCCTCCCCCCCCAGTCCCTGGCTTTCTGATTCTCTACGAGCTGTCCGAACCGAACTGCGGGCGGCGGAGAGAACATGGAAAAGGTCCTGTCTCCCCAGTGATATGGCTTCCTTCCATGCCCGCTTTTCATCCTTCCATTCCTCTGTCTCTCTAGCTAAATCTTCCTTCTTTCACTCGAAAATTAACGCGGCCGCCTCTCATCCCCGCAAACTGTTTTCAACTTTCTCCTCTCTTCTGGCCCCCCCTCCCCCCCCACCCCCCTCATCACTCACACCTGATGACTTTGTCTCCTTCTTTGAAAAGAAGGTCGATGCTATTCGCAATTCCTTCTCCCAACCCTCCACCCCTGCTGACCCTCCTACCCTCCCCAACTCCCTAACCTCCTTTTCTCCCCTCTCTGACGCCGACACGCTGAAACTCCTTACTTCCCACCGCCCAACCACCTGTCCTCTTGACCCCATCCCCTCTCCCCTCCTACAATCTATATCTGAGGACATTCTCCCTTTTCTCTCCTCTCTAATCAACACCTCCCTCTCTTCCGCCACCATGCCCTCTTCCCTGAAGAGGGCCAGAGTCACTCCCCTCCTCAAAAAACCTACTCTTGATCCCTCTGCCCTACCGGCCTGTCTCTCTTCTTCCCTTTCTCGCTAAAACCCTGGAACGGGCGGTCTGCTCCCAACTGTCCACTTATCTTCTCCACAACAATCTCCATGACCCCAACCAGTCTGGCTTCAAGAGTGGCCACTCCACTGAAACCGCCCTGCTCGTGGTCACTGAGGCACTCCACTCTGCTAAAGCAAAATCCCTCTCCTCTGTCCTCATCTTCCTCGACCTGTCGGCCGCCTTCGATACAGTCAACCATGAGATTCTGCTCTCATCGCTGTCTGGGATGGGTGTCACAGGTTCTGCACTCGCTTGGTTTTCCTCCTACCTCTCTGGTCGCTCCTACCAGGTGACTTGGAGGGGCGCACTCTCCGACCCTCAACCCCTACAAACTGGAGTCCCGCAGGGCTCGGTTCTTGGGCCTCTCCTCTTCTCGCTATACACCATGTCTCTTGGTTCTGTTATCTCTTCCCACGGCTTCTCTTATCACTCCTACGCTGATGACACCCAACTCTTCATTTCCTTCCCCCCTGACACCCAAATCACCACACAGATCTCTGCCTGCTTGGCTGATATCTCTGCATGGATGACTTCCCATCACCTGAAGCTCAACCTTGCCAAAACTGAGCTTCTCTACATCCCTGCTAAGTCCTCTCCGTCAATCGACCTCTCACTGACTGTGGAGGACTTTGTAGTTTCCTCCTCCCGTACGGCAAAGAATCTTGGGGTGACTCTTGATAACTGCCTCTCCCTGGCTCCACAAGTATCCTCCACTGCCAGAACCTGCAGGTTCTTTCTGTTTAATATACGCCGCATCCGTCATCTCCTGACGGAGAAAGCCACCCAGCTCCTAGTCCAGGCGCTCGTCATTTCCCGCCTGGATTACTGCAACTCCCTCCTAGCCGGTCTCCCAGCGTGCGCCATCAAGCCCCTCCAGCTGGTCCAGAATGCTGCAGCCCGCTTGATCACCTGTCAGCCCAGGTCGGCTCATGTCACCCCGCTTCTCATTGGCCTCCACTGGCTTCCTATTGCCGCACGCATCCGATTCAAGGCCCTAGTGTTGGCATTTCAGGCTGCTAAGGGGACTGCCCCACATTACATACAATCCCTGATCACTCCCTACTCCCCAGCTAGACCACTCCGGTCTGCCAGCTCTGGTCGCCTTACGATTCCCTCTCTACGGGCACCTGGCGGTCGAGCTGCACGTTCACGCCTGTTTTCCGTTCTGGTTCCTCAGTGGTGGAATGACTTGCCTACCACTGTCAGGACAGCAGAATCCCTCCCCCTATTTCGACGCAGACTCAAAACACACCTCTTCAAACTCTACCTTAGTCCCCCCTCCTGATACCCCTATCCCTGTCTAACCCCCCCCAAAAAAAAAAAAAAAAAAAAATTGCACTTATGATGACGACTATATGTTTAGAACAGCAGTCCAGGTGTATTTTTCTAGTTCTGGATGTGATGCTTTGACTTGTGGTAGAACCTATGCACTTGTAAGTCGCTTTGGATTAAAAGCCTCTGCCAAATGCCTAAAATGTAAAATGTAAATGTATATTTATATTTACTGGAACTACTTTCTTCTCATCTTCAGTCCTGCTGCTCTGTCAGTCAGGCTGTTTTACATTCATTTAGCAAATCACTGAGCCCTGATCCACAAAGCCCCAAACCCCTCTCCTGGTAAGTGTTTTATCACATCATTGAATTTCATCAAAATTATGTTCCAATATTTTTTTGGGACAAGAATTGAAAACTTGGATCAAATTTACAAAGAAAATGCATTTACTGGTGAGAAATTATTGAATAACTGTAAAAGCTGTCTGTTTATTCCAGACAAATATCAGTGTATTTGTGTAAGTGTCAGGGTTGGGGGACAGAGGAGCCAAGCGCAGACTCAGGGGTTATGAGAAATGGCAGGTTTAATGAAGGCAGGCAGATAAGGGACAGGCAGAGCGTAATCCAAACAGGCAAAGTTCAAAAACTGGCCTGAAGATCATAGAAAAGGGAAAAATAATTGGAAAAGGGGCACGGACGTGACAGACTGTGTGCTCTTGTGTAGCATCTGTTACAATGGGAGTATAGAGAATACTCACAGTGTTCTCCAATGCCATTCATTTTTACAGTGTAAAATAATAACTCATTTCTGTATTTGTGTCTCATATATCTGATGCAGCCATGCTCTTCAACACCTTCGTAGCCCTCCTGTCTGTGTCAGGTAAAGTGCTCGTGAAAGTTTCATTTTGATTTTTTTAATGAAGTTATAATGTTTCAGTGCTGCGTCCCAGCGTCTTAGGGACAGTGAGTGACAAGGAGCACAAAATAAATAAATAAATATGGAACTATGTAAATATTTTTGGTTTCTAGTCTTTCATGTTAAACATTGTTCTGTGTTAAATGCAAGTTTATATATATATAGATGCTTTTGCAAAACAAAATGTAATGTTCTGTCATGCCAATAAAGCAACGTGAAGGGAAAGGAAAGAGCGAGAGAGAGAGAGAGAGAGAGAGAATTTTACATTTTTTAATGATGAAGTTCCTCTTCATACCCAGCTTTGAACCTGAGATAGATTTCAGAAGAGTTGTTATGAAGTCATAATCTTCATTTACATTAATTTAATCCATGATCTGTAATGAGTTGTGTGTATGTGTGTGTGTGTGTATGTGTGTGGGTGTGTGTGTATGTGGGTGTATGTGTGTGTGTGTGTGTGTGTGTGTGTGTGTGTGTGTGTGTGTGTGTGTGTTTCAGGTGCTCTTGGCCAGGGCGGATGGGGAGTGACTTACACCCCTGAGAGAATCTGTGCCTTAAAGGGGTCTTCAGTAGACATGCGCTGTGTTTACTATCATCCCACATACCAACCTTACAGAGTGCAGAAAGCATTCTGGTTTATTCTCAAGAACCATCCACAGGACCTGTCCCTGGACCCAGAGTACTCTGGTCGTGTGGAGTACCTTCAGAATCAGATCGGTGACTCCACTTTTAGAATAAAACAACTGAGAGAAAGTGATTCACAAACATATCGCTTCAGGTTCCTGACAAACCATGATGGAGAATATTCTGGCCGACCAGGTGTCTCATTGACAGTTACAGGTAACCATGTAATGCGATGAGCTCATAGGATTCTTCTCCCATATCTATGAATGGAAGACTGGGGAAGGGAGGGATGTTTTTACATTACATTACATTATTGGCATTTGGCAGACGCTCTAATCCAGAGCGACGTACAACAAAGTGCATACCCATAACCAGGGATAAGTTCGCTGAAAGACCCTAGAGGTAAGTACAATTTCAACTGCTACCTGTACAACAAAGATAAGGACAAGGGGCTTTATTTTTTTTATTTTTTATTTTTTTTGAACAAACAAACAAACAAACAGAGCAAAAGTCACCAAAGTTAACTATCCAAACACTGCTTACCTAGCCAACTAAAAATACCGATACACAAGGCAAGTCACAGAGACCACAATTAAGGTTCACAGGGAGGTAGGGAGGGATGGGGAGAGGTGCTGCTTGAAGAGGTGCGTCTTCAGCTTGCGCTTGAAGGTGGGGAGAGATTCTATAGTTCTGACCTCAACGGGGAGTTCGTTCCACCACCGTGGAGTCAGAACAGACAGTAGTCGTGAGCGTGAGGTGGAGGTTCTGAGAGGGGGAGGTGCCAAGCGGCCTGTGGAGGCTGAACAAAGAGGTCTGGCAGGGGTGTAGGGTCTGATGATTTTTTGCAGATAAGCTGGGGAAGACCCTTTAACTGCTTGAAAGGCGAGCACCAATGTTTTGAATTTGATGCGAGCCATGACAGGCAGCCAGTGGAGGGAAGTAAGCAGGGGGGTGACGTGTGAGTATTTGGGAAGGTTGAAGACCAGACGAGCTGCTGCATTCTGGATGAGTTGGAGGGGTCTGATGGCGGACGCTGGGTTTTAATTTGTTTGCAGCTCAACAGGTGAGGGTGAAT